>NC_081575.1:24558721-24571533 GCF_022355385.1 Mustela nigripes | reverse complement strand
CCATAAGTGACTCTTAATCTCACAAAACAAACTGAGGGTTGCTGGGGGGAGCGGGTTTGGGAGAAGGGCGTGGGATTATGGACATTGGGGAGGGTATGTGCTTTGGTGAGTGCTGTGAAGTGTGTAAACCTGGTGATTCACAGACCTGTACCCCTGGGGATAAAAAAATATGTTTATAACAAATAAAAAATTATATAAAAATAAAGAAAATACCTATAAACCATGCTTATATTAAGGGGTTAATTGCCAAAGTATATAAATAACCCATACAACTTAGTAGCTAACAAACAATCTAATTAAAAAATGGGCAGAAAATTTGAAAACATTTTTCTAAAGGAAATATCCGAATGGTTAGAAGGTACATGAAAATGTGCTCAACATCACTAATCACCAGGGAAATGCAGATCAAAACCACAATGAGATATTGCCTCACGCTTGTTACACAATGCCTGTTATCAAAAAGATACGAAATAAGAAGTGTTGGTGAGGATGTGGAGAAAAGGGAATACTTAAGCTCTGATGGTGAGGATGTAAATTGGGGCAGCCACTGTGGAAAACAGTATGAAGGATCCTCGATAAACTAAAAAGAGAACTACCACAAGATCTGGTAATCCCTCTTCTGGATACATACGCAAAGGAAGTGAAATTATTCGTGCATTTTCATGTTTATTATAATATTATTTACAATAGCCAAGATATAGAATGGCATGTCTATTAATGGATAAATGGATAAATAAAATGGGAGATTTGCACATATATGTGTTATATCTATAATAGAATATGATTCACTCATTAAAAAAAGAAAATCCTTCTATTAGTGAAAACATGGATAGACCTTAAGAACATTATGCTAAGGAAAATAAGTCAGGCAGAGAAAGAAATACTATATGATCTCACTTATAGGTGGGTTTAAGAGACAAACTCATAGAAACAGAGAACAGACTGGTGGTTGCCAACAGCAGGGGCTTGAGAGTAGGGGAAACAGTTGAAAGTAGTCAAAATATACAAACATCCAGTTATAAAATAAATTTCTGGAGATAAAACATACAGCATGGTAATCAGAGTAACAATACTGCATTGGTAAATTTGTAAGTTGCCAAGAGTAGATTTAAAAGTTCTTATCACAAGAAAAATGTCAAAAACTGTGAAGTGATGGGTATTACTAAACTTACTGTGCTAATCATTTTCCAAAATATATATATATACCAAATCATTACATTCTATACTGTAGACAAATACAGTGTTATATGTCAATTATATCTCAGTAAAGTTGAGGGGAAAAAAGCAGCTCTGGGTCTAATAAACACGAGTTAAATGTTGGATTTTCCACCAAATAATTGTGTGAATTCAGAAATTTTCTTAATCTCTTTTCTTACTTATTAAAAGCATAATGGTAGTTTTTTTCTTATGGTATTATTTTGCATATTAATGATACAATGCATATAATCCCTAACTTTGTGTTTGGCCCATACTAAACAGTAAAAAATGTTACCAATAATTATTAAGCTTCATGTACAAGTTGGAAGTCCTTTTTGGCTCAACCTTTTATCTGATATATAGTACATAGATTTAAAACTGTATGTAAAAACCAGTATTTTCATACTTTATTTTTTTATCAAAACATTATTTTTTAAATTTCTTTTCAGCATAACTATTTTCATACTTTCTAAGTGGGACCTAATATTATTTAATTTTTGTTTTTTATAGTAAATAATGTTTCTTGGTATTGATAAAACATATAAAAAATTTTTGTCAGAGTAGCTCATGCTTCTACATAAATTTTATTTTGTTCCAATCTAGATTATCTAAGAGACAACCATCATCCTATCCAGTGTGTTCAGTTTTTGTATAGGAAAATTTAAAAAATAATGATAATAAATTATTCTGTTTTTCCCCATGGAGAAGTATAAATAAGGAAGAATGATAAACTTGTCTTCATAGATAAAATATTTTTGAAATACCTCCAAAATTAGGTTTATTTATTGGTAAGCCAGTTTCTCTTTCACATTTTGCCATCAAGTTGTAACCATGAGATTGGGTTAATAAAAAGCAATATATCATATGGAGTAAGTAGAAAACCTGAAGATTGTTTCCTTTGACACAGTCATACTAGAGAGATGCACTTAATAGAAAGTAGAATTCTTGTTCTCATATCCTAGGGGATTCCAGAGAACACATGATGGAGTCACTTGGATAGAGTCAGATGTCAGTTTACTTGTCCACATCCTCAAATCCCTTTTCTACCTGATTATCAACTTCAAGTCATATATTTCTGTGTGTGTGTGGTGGTGGGGGGGGGGAATCTTTAGAGATATCTAAGTATGTGTGCAGACTGAAGTTATCAAGCTTCATTTTCTCAAGTTTAAGGATACTAGGGACTGAACTGTGTCCCTCCTACACACAAATTCATATATTGAAGCCCTAACCCTCAATATGACTGTATTTTCAGATAGAGTCTTTAAGAGGTAATTGAGATTTAAATAAGGCCATAGTGTGGGGCTTTAGTCAGGTAGGATTTGTGGCCTTATAAGAAGAGGAAGATCTCACACTCTTGCTTTCTTGCTTGCTCTCTCACTCTTGCTCTTTTTCTTCCTCTCTTTCTCTCCTCTCTGCATATGCACAAAGAAGAAAGCCCATTTCAGTACAGAGCCAGAAGGTGGCTGAGTGCAAGCAAGGAAGAGAGATATCACCAGAAACCAAATCTGAAAGCATCTTGATCTCAGACTTTCCAGCCTCCAGAACTATAATAAAATGAATTTATATTGTTTAAGCCACCTGCTTTGTGGTATTTTTTTTATGGCAGCCTTAGCTGACTAAGATAAGGGCTGGCTGTAAGTCTCTAAAAGCTACATACTCATCAATTCCAACATGGCAAGAGATAAATGGTACAGCATCTCTTATGGTTGCCAATATATAGGTAAAACTGAAGCAATGTTTCTGGTTCCCCAAGTCATATGGGTACAAAATTCTTAGAAGTTCCCTGTATCCCAGAAAATTGCCTTGGAAATGAGAGTATAGGTGTACATCCGAAGGTCTCCAGGCAGGGAAAAGGAGGCTGTTTTGAGTAACGACATTGAATCTTGGATAAATGACTGGACCAAGAGCTCTAGAAATGGGTTTCAGCACATCAACCTGAGAGATCAAACAATATTCCTCTTACCCTAGCAGTTACCAGTCCAGCAAACACACAAGTCCAGTCATTCTTCAATAGTGACTGGCAGGAATCTAGTGATTTGCCCCTGGATCTCACTGACTGGACCTGAGATTTCACGAGATTTGGATGAGCTCTCCCAAGACTTGGACTGAGGTCATGTAAAATGTACCCCTGAATGCAAGCTAGTACAACCACCCTGGAAAATGGTGTGAAGATTCCTCAAGTTAAAAATAGAGCTACCCTGGTACTTAACCCAAAGATACAAATATAGTGATCAGAAGGGGCACATGCATCCCAATGTTTATACCAGCAATGTCAACAATAGCCAACTATGGAAAGAGCCAAGATGTCCATTGATAGATGAATGGATAAAGAAGTGGTATGTATATAGAATGGAATATCACTCTGCTATCAGAAATTATGACTACATACCATTTGCATCAATATGGATTAACTGGAGGGTATCATGTTGAGCAAAATAAATAAATCAGAGAAAGACAATTATCATATGGTTTCACTCATATGTGGAATATAAGAAACAGGACAGAGGACTGTGGGGAAAGGGAGGGAGAATAGAATGGTAAGTCATCAGAGAGGGAGAAAAACCATGACAGACTCTTAACTATAGGAAACAAACCGAGGGTTGTGGAAGGGGAAGTGGGTTAGGGGATAGAGTAATTGGGTGATGGGCATTAAGGAGAGCAAATCATGTGAAGGGCACTGGGTTTTGTTTTGTTTTAATATTTTATTTATTTATTTGAGAGAGAGAGAGTGGGGGAGAGCATAAGAAGGGAGAAGGTCAGAGGGAGAAGTAGACTCCCCATGGAGCTGGGAGCCCAGTGTGGGACTTAATCCTGGGACTCCAGGATCATGACCTGAGCCGAAGGCAGTTGCTTAACCAACTGAGCCACCCAGGTGCCCAAGCACTGGGTTTTATATGCAACTGATAAGCTATTGAACACTACATCTACAACTAATTATATACTATAAGTTGGCTAATTGAATTTAAGATTTTATTTATTTATTTGTCAGAGAGAGAGTGAGTGAGAGTGAGCACACAGACAGAGTGGAAGGAAGAGTCAGAGGGAGAAGCAGGCTCCCTGCGGAGCAAGGAGCCCGATGCGGGACTCGATCCCAGGACGCTGGGATCATGACCTTAGCCGAAGGCAGCTGCTTAACCAACTGAGCCACCCAGGCGTCCCTGGCTAATTGAATTTAAATAACAAAAAATAAAGTGGAAAAAAGGGGGAAAAAAAGAATCTAGAGATCAGTCTTCATCACAGTGAAATTCCATAAGCATATCCCTTCTTTAAATATCCAGATTCCATCTTGTAGAAGAGTAGAGGAATTATGAAAGACTAAGAACTTATCTGAGTCCATCAAACTGAGTCATAAAAGGGAAGTTCTTGAATTACTGAATAAATATCAGCCTTCGTTTATCAGGCTAGAAAGTGATTTAGTAGTTCTTATCCCTCCATCCATCTCTGACCTTGCTACCCAATGTATGTTATCTTTCAGAAAGATCAGATTGTAAATTTCTGGAGAAATAAAGATGTTATATTGTCTTTGCATATCTTTATATGGTGAAAAAAATTTTCAATCATAATACCCTTATTTTCATTGAGGTTATCTTACTCCTGGAGTGAAAAATTGGTTTCCTATCAAGGATCATCTCTAAAAATTTGGTAGGTATTGCATGATGTGTTGGGCTAGAAGGATTCCAAGGATTTATCTTGACACTGTGGAAACAAATGCTGTGATTAAAGATAGGTGTTAGCTTTTGAAATGGGATGGAGTAATAGTGGCACACTTTCTACGTATTTATTGACACTGGCTTATATTGATAGAAAACAGAAGTTCTCCATGTAGGAAAGACATTCCTCAGCCCAGCACTTGATATTTGCTTAGATTGCTGATTATATTGCCTGAAATGAAGGAAACACTGCATCCACTTCTGTCTTCTAGGAGAACGGTGTATGTTATTTTAATTGATAGATGTTCTTTTATTTAGGAAAATGCCTTGATGGAATGTTTTGGTTAACCTGGGTTGTTGAAGGACATTATTTCTCCACAGTAGTATTCAAATCAGGATACCAGAGGATTTTGTAAAAGAAACAAATTTTCCATTATAGGTGGAAAAACAGCTTTTAAAAGGCTAAAATTAACCAGTTGGGAAATGACAGGTGTTGATGTGGATGTAGAGGGAACCATCTTACACTGCTTACACTGTTGGTGGGAATGCAAGCTGGTGCAGCGACTCTGGAAAACAGTATGGAGGTTCCTCAAAAACTTGAAAACAGATCTACCCAATGACCCAGCAATTGCACTAGTGGGTATTTATCCTAAGGAAAGAACCTAGATGTCATTAACAGAAGAATGGATAAAGAAGATGTGATAAACACACACACACACACACACACACACACACACACACACACACCGGAATACTACACAGCCATGAAAAAATACCTGAAATCTTTCCATTTGTAATGACGTGGATGGAACTAGAGGGTATTATGCTAAGTGAAATATGTCAATCAAAGAAAGAAAATTATTATATGATCTCTCTGATGTGAAGAATTTGAGAGGCAGGGTGGTGGGATCATAGGAGCAAGGGAGGGAAAAATGAAACAAGATGGGACCAGGGAGGGAGACAAACCATAAGAGATTCTTAATCTCAGGAAACAAACTGGGGGTTGCTGGAGGGATGATGGGGAAAGGATAGGGTGGCTGGGTGATGGACATTGGGGAGGGTATGTGCTATGGTGAGTGCTGTGAATTGTGTAAGAATGATGATTCACAAATCTGTAACCCTGGAACAAAGAATACATTAAATGTTAACAAAAAATTTTTTAAAAATGAAGATAGAATGTAAAAACAAAAAAAAAATCTTTTTTGTGCTGCATTTTTTGCTTCTTTCCTTGATACTTACCCATTCCACATACCAACTGCATAATCTGATTTAAAAATCCATGCCAAGAACCTTATAACATTGTCGTGAAGTAGGGGTTCTTTAGCTGAGACTTTCTTGCCTAATTGATTAAAGGCTCTTGGTAGGAATTTCACTCAGTGGAGGATAGTGGCTAAGAGTATAGATATTTAGGGTAATCAAGTCATTTGATCCATTTGTAAAGACTACCATGCCTGCCTTGCTGATTTCTTGAATGATCCTTAGGAAATAGTTTTATATTTATCTTTTTAATGTCATAGACAGTTGCCACAAGAGGACACTTGTTCAGAAATTTCTCAGAGATCTTATTATAAATAGTGCTATTATTCCTGTGATTATATTTATAAGTAGGACCTGACCAAGGACCTGACCAATGTACTCTTCACTTAGTTTGCAATTGTTAAATTACTTAACAGATTTTTAAAATCCTGTCAATATTAGGAAGAAAGGTACACAGATTAAAACTGTGAAGCAAAGAAGAAAAAACACCAACTTAATCACTATAGGAAAATGAAGAAAGTGCAGGAAAATTATAAGATTGTCTAGCCTTTTTTCTTCCTCAAGCAAGGTCACATTTCTTAAATAAAAGTAAATTGTCTAATTTCTTGGCTCAGAGTAGGCACTCAGTTCATTCAGAATTTTTTTTAAGATTTATTTATTTATTTATTTATTTGACAGACAGAGATCACTTGTAGGCACAGAGGCAGGTGGGTGGGGGGGGGGGGGGAAGCAGGCTCTCAGCTGAGCAGAGAGTCTGATATGGAGCTCAATCCCAGGACCCTGGGATCATGACCTGAACTGAAGGGAGAGGCTTTAGCCCACTGAGCCACCCAGGCACCCCAGCACTCAGTTCCTTTCAAACCTTCCCAGAAAATGCTGCAATATGAATAAAATAATCATTCTTTTTGACAATTTGATACTTTAAAAATTACTTTTATAACTCAGACATTTAAATAAAAAATACCAACAAATATTTTATTGCCAGACCTTTATACATACTCTGTTATACATATATTATATTGTAATTATAGTGTATATATCTTTCTACCTTATCAGACCATGACCTCTTTGAGTAAGGGTCATGCTTTCATCATCTCTGTGTCACAGACTTTCTTGTGAAGAGTAGGTACTGAGCAAAAACATGTTGAATAAATGGTTGGTAATGACAGCCATTTTATCTTCCATTTTTAAAAAGATGAGGGTTGAAGTTGCTACAATCACATATGTTCCTATAATCATAAAAGTTGAAAGTAGAGCAGCCATTCATTAAAAATCTGATTACCTATACATCAAGCAGCAGCATAATGATAATACTTTTATCTCCATCATTAAAATGAGTATAATTAGTTTCAAGATTGCACATGTCTAATAAGATGATTCCACTATTTAGGGAAACTTTCACTCTACCAGAATGTCATGAAAATAGATTCATATGTGTTCTTTCTAGGTCATCTCAATAACAAGTTATAAATATAACTAATACTTCTCTTGTAATTGGAAAACATATTTAAGTATAGTGCCTATCAACTTTACTGCTGTTTCACTGTTTATCATAATCGAGACCTGTAAAATTATATGAAATAAAACCACACAAGAAAATTTTTAATTATGTCCCAGGATGCATGTATGTTAGTAAATGAAATTGATATTATGTCACCTAAATATGATACTTAACTAAGTCTAAAATCTTTATCATTCTAATGTTTTTATTTTTTTTTAAAGTCTTGTTTCAAATAACCATCTTTTTTGTTTGTTTGTTCATATCATAGTACAGAATTTCAGTGCTCCTGTTAGGTTGATAAACTACTGCATTTGTTTTTCCAGGTATGAGTAATTACATTTGTAGTCATAATAATTGTACAACTGTGTACCAGAAGACCCAATAAAGATAAGTATAACCACTTTAAAAGTAGCCTTTGGCATAACTGTTGCAGAAAAATTGGGAGGGAGCATGCTATGATAGTGCTCCAACATAATTTATATGAACAAATACTGCATACAAAACAAATACTGCATATACTATTCAAACCATCTTTAATTATTATATTACTTTCAATGAAGCATTGGTACAATTGTGAACATTGTCTTTCAGCAGTCAATGGATAATTCTGAAATCATTCAATAAAGTCAGCATATAAAATTTTGACTGAAAATCAAAATCTACTCTGCAAACAAAACCATTATTTAAAAGCATGACAATATATTTCATACTCAAGTTGTTACAATAAAAGCTAGCAGAACTGTTCATTTTCTTCTCAAAATTGAACAAAACTGATGCAACCAGCATCATGAAAATTTTTCAGACATATAATTCTTGGAAGTAGTAAAAAATAATTTTCAGAAAGAATGATATATTCTTAGCCTCAGATTGAGAAATATATCTCTCTATATATTTTTTACCTTTATGTGCCTCTAAGCCCAAGTTATAGCATTTCATATTAGCCAATCTATGACCATTATTTCCTCAAGCCTTTTTTCTTCAGAAAACTTTTTCTGATAAAAGTCAGTGCATAAGGTTTTCCTTTGCATTGTATTTCTTACCACTTATCCATACTTAGTATTATTTGTTCATAAATTAGAGATTCTCTTAATTTTATATGCATTTCTACAGACAATGAGCCTGTGAGCATGAAATATCAGATATATGTTTGTATAAAACAGTGACTCAATGAATGATAAATAGACATTTATTAATAGCCCTAAAAAGCATGTGATTGTTGTAATTTGCCACTTATAAAAAATAAATATTGGTTTTCAAAGAAATCTGCAAATTCTTAATTTCAAGGCAAACAAAATACAAATATATTAAAGATCAAGAAATTTTTTTATTCTAAAAATGAGTATTTTCCTGGAATTGGGTTTGCTATTTTTTATTGCATAAAATATTTAGTTTAGCAAACATTTAAATCAAATCAAATAATGAAATATCAAAGTATAATATTTTCTTGATTAGACATAGATTATATTTTAAAAATTTAAATGACTTAAAATGGCATTTAATAATTCTATTTAATCAAAAATACCACACAAATTTTGTCCTATCATTCTGCATGGTTTGTGACATACTTTTCATGGTACATAAATAGTGGAAGTACTGAACTTCGGGGTTACAAATGTATTGAATGAACGTTATATAATAAAGGACACAAGCTAGAATGTACAAAGACTTACTAACTTTAGCAGTAAAACCCTCTCCCTATATAGTATACAGCTTATATGATCAGTTACTAGAACAAGGCGCTAATGAAAACAAGTCTTTTGTTATTTGATAACCAAATAGGTCAGTTAACTGTGTAAAAATATACTTTCTTTCTTGGTCACACACTATAAATTTTCTCTTATTTATCTTAAAAGTAGTCATGAAGGATACTAAGAAAGCAAAAGTCTGTGGATAGCTCACTGCAGACCATTGGCAGCACTGATTATGAGTCAGTAGCATCAGCAGAAATAAGCAATACTTGAGGGTGACGACACCAGTAGAATTGATAAGGCATCTTTCTTTGAAGTAAACATAACATTCTTCCAGTCTTGCAAAAACTCTGAGATGTGTAGCTGCTTTTATTAGTGTCAATTTCATTCTAACTCATAATTCTTTATAGTTAAATTTGACATTTTCAGCAAGAATCACAGCATGAATGTTCTTCATAGGTTTTGGATTTACCCTATCAAGGAAGTAGCAATAGTTAAAAAAAAAAAAAAAAAACAGTGTTCTTAAAAATGATTGATTTTATCCAACAAGTCTCAGTTGGCTTTCAACTTCCTTGACTCCTCAACTCATCACTATTCCACATGCTCTTCATATTGTCAAATCCTCTCTCTATGATTAATTGATCAAAAACAATGACAACATGAAAGTGTAAATTACAACAAACTTCATGCCCTTAGTATTTTTTGCAAAGCACATTTTCTTATAAGTGAACATATGTAAAGTAATAAATCTATAAAACTGTTTATGAAGTATTGCTGCAAAAAGTCAAATTATAAGCCATAACTTACATATAAAATGATAAATTCTCACTAAAGTTTTTCTTAGTTTTCTTTTGGGGTCGTGCTATGATTTTCTACTGTTTTGGTTTCAGTTTTGGTTTTCATTTTGTAGAAGGCAAAAGGAGTTATTTCTTGGTTCTGTGCTTTTGGTGCAGGAAAATGCTAATATTAACTATTGTGGCTAAATTAGTACCTAATCACTGACTACAGAATGAAATATTTTGAAGAGCTTAGTAGGCAACTGAAACGACCAGAGAAATTACAGTTGTGCAGAGTGGATTAAGATTTTAGCAGTAGATGGATAAGTTCTGTTTAGAAATGTGCTGTCCTATATGATGAGGACTGGACACATATGGGTACTGGGAACTTGAAATGTGGCTAGTCCAAATTAGGACATGCTAGCAGTGTAAAAATACATACCACTTTTCAAAGACTCAGTATAAAAAATGTAAAATGATTTGTGTTAGGTACATAATAGGAATTGATCTCTCAATAACCATACTCCACTTTCTCTATAACAATAAAGCTTAGTTGGACAATGAATACTCTAATAAAGATTTCATTTCTCAGCTTTCTTTGTAGCTAAATGTGGCCATGAAAGCTGGTTCTGGCCGATAAGATGTAAATGAAGTGACATATGCAAATTCTTTAAAAGGCAATTAAAATGTCCTGTATTTATCTCCTCCTCCTGTGCTATCTGGAATTTAGACAAGTAGTAGGAGTGGGGTAGGCATCTTAGGTCACAAGATAAAAGCTATATATTTAAGGTAGCTGAACAAAAAAGAATTATTCTGAGTTCCAAAAACAGTAGAGTTATCATGTCAGCTTTAGAACACTTATGCTGTGACTGTTTCATGAAAGTAAGGTAAATTCTATCTTATCTAATCTGTTTTTAACTACTGTGTAACATTTCATGATGAATTTCACCATAAAGTATCTATCCACATTTGGAATAATGGACACCTCGGGTTGTTTCCTGCTCACTGCCATCACAAATGTCACAGCAATGATGTGCCCATATGGATATATGTGAAAATTTCTGAGATATTATTCAAGAGAATGTTGATGATGAATACAGTATGTATAATATGCTTGTATAAGTACTGTCAGTATTTTTTTTCTCTAAAATTATTGCACCAATTTACACTCCCTTCAGCTAGCACTCTTAGGATACCCCAGGTGGTGAGACACCTTTGCAGTCAATGGCAATATACTCAATTTTCATGTTCGGAGCTAGAGGGGAAAGTCAACCTCACAAAAGCTCCATGAAGGAAAGAATGGTGTCTGCTTATAGACACCAACGACTATAAATCCAACAACTGGCACACATAGTAGTAACTCCATAAATACTTGTTGTAAAACTTAGTGAATATATAGATCCTACAAAGATAAAGTTGTACATTCACAAAAACAATCACTCTGTATGGACTTGATTCACAATAAATAGGGAAAGCCTAATATAATATTGTATACATACTAAAATTATATATAACAAATTATAGAGATATCAAAATTATAAACACCAAAAGTTATATAAACATTAAATATATAAAAATATATTACATATATTATTTATATATAACATATTTTATATATATCATATATAATTTATATATATAAATGCTACTGATTGATATATACGGATTGTATATATTATATATATAATTTATATATGAGTCAGTAGCATCAGTATATAACAGTCAGCAGCAATTTTATATGTGTGTGTATATATATATAAAATATGTAAAAACATATATAAATCATATATATCATATGTAATATATATTTATGCATAAATACATAAAATATATAAATAACTAAATATAGTCATATAAAAATCATATACATTTTTATTTACAATCATATATTTTATATTATATAAATAATAATTAATTATTACAATAAATTATAATTTATAATTAATAATATATAATTTATAGCATATGATGTATAATTATATAAATATATTTTATTTTCATATAATTTTTATAAAGTAAATTTATTTTATAAAGTAGTTTGATTTATTTTATAAAATAAATCTATTTTTATATATTTATATATTATATATCATATAAATAAATGAATATATTATATATCTTAAATAAAATTTATAATTGTAAGCATATAATTTACAATTAAATTTATGATATATAATATATCATTATAAACTATGATTTCTATTATAATCATATATATTATATATTTATATATTATATACAATTTATATATGAATATATGTAATATATATTATACATAAATACTAAATATATGTGTGTGTGTGTGCATGTGTATGTACACATATACACACATTCACTTCCATTTAGGGCCTTCATATACTAACTTCCCTATTTAGATGTAAGTTTCATGCATGATCCTCTCAATTGATGCAGAAAAAGCATTTGACAAAATCCAGCATCCGTTCCTGATTAAAACACCTCAAAATATAGGGATAGAGGGAACATTCCTGAACTTCATAAAATCTATCTATGAAAGACCCACAGCAAATATCATCCTCAATGGGAAAAAGCTGAGAGCCTTCCCGTTGAGATCAGGAACACGACAAGGATGCCCACTCTCACCATTCTTGTTCAACATAGTATTAGAAGTCCTAGCAAAAGCAACCAGACAACAAAGAGAAATAAAAGGTATCCAAATTGGCAATGAAGAAGTCAAACTCTCTCTCTTCGCAGATGACATGATTCTTTATATGGAAAACCAAAA
>NC_081575.1:24537066-24558621 GCF_022355385.1 Mustela nigripes | reverse complement strand
ATGAAGAAGTCAAACTCTCTCTCTTCGCAGATGACATGATTCTTTATATGGAAAACCCAAAAGACTCCACCCCCAAACTACTAGAACTCATACAGCAATTCAGCAACATGGCAGAATATAAAGTCTAAGAAACAGAAATCAGTGGCTTTCTTATACACTAACAATGAAAACACAGAAAGGGAAATTAGAGAATCAATTCCATTTACTATAGCACCAAGAACCATAAGCAACCTGGGAATAAACCTAACCAAAGAGGTAAAGGAACTGTACTTTGGAAACAAAATCCAGGTTTTCTAATTCTTAATGTAAGGCCCTGTTCTCAGTTCCAGGAATCAAAGGGCAGAGCTATTACATAGTCAGGATCTTGTCTCTAAATATAATTGTGAGGTGTTTCTCCTGGACAGGTTTGGATAACTGTGGCAGGTTGTATTTCCATTACCTGTCTTTATTTGTGTTTGTTTAATCTCCCCATTAGATTAAGCATCTCCATAAGGATTGGGTTATGACCTCTGGTTCCTTTGAAATTTCCACAGACCGTAGTACAATTAAGAGGTGTTTATTGGCCTATCTCTATTATAAGGCAATATCCTGAGAAGGAAAATGACATAAACTCCAAAAAAAATACATTATGAATTAAATTATTTGTAGATTAAGCTACAGAGATGTATACATATATGTCATCAATAGGGGATGATTGCCTTCTGCCAGTGACTACTCAGATCCTTGAAGATACCTATTTCTATATCATTCTCATAGTAGACTGAAGGTTAGACAAACTAACATTTCAGTTCCAGGTTTTTATAAGCAAAAGTGGAATTTACTGTTTGTATTGTATTCATCAGACATTAAATCACTTAGCTACTACTCTACACAAAAAGGAATGTATGATAAAAGAGCAGGAACGAAGTGTCTCGTCTTCATATAAAATTTTACTTAAGATATTGCTAAATAAAATAAACTGGCCCTAATATTTATACTTGACTTGAAACCAGAGGAAGAAAAAAGTGTTTCCATTTCAATCCATGTCTAAGATGCTTCTCTAATTCTCCTTTTTTTTTTTCTTTTGGCAGATTAGTAACATAAATTATTCCTATATCCCAGACATTGTAATTAAGGTTAGGGTCTTATTGCATAATATATTAAAATCATGAAGGAAATTAAATTAAAATATGATTTTAAAAAGATTTTATTTATTTATTAAATTTAAATTCAATTAACCAAGGTATAGTACATCATTGTTTTTTGATATAATGTTCAATAGTTCATTGGTTCAGTATAACACCCACGGCTCATCTTATCCCATGCGCTTATTTATTTATTTATTTATTTGAGAGCGAGAGAGAAATAGAGAGAGAGGGAAAGCACAAAAGAAGACTAAGAGGAAGAAGCAGAAGCCCTGCTGAGCAGGGAGCCCACCATGAAGCTCAATCCCGGGACCCTGAGATCATGACCTGAACTGAAGGCAGTTATTTAGCTTACTGAGCCAGCCAGGCACCCCAAATTGATATATGATTTAAAAAGTAATATTAGGAGAAGTGAGTTATGGGAAATGGGAAGGGGAGACAGACTGTGAGAGACTGTGGACTCTGAGAAACAAAATGAGGTTTTTGGAGGGGAGAGGGGGAAGGGTTGGGTGAGCCTGGTGGTGGGTATTAAGAAGGGCACATATTGCATGGAGCACTGGGTGTGGTGCATAAACAATGACTTTTGGAACACTGAAATACAATAAAATAAAATTAAAAAATAAATAAAAATAATGTTAAAAATATAAACCAAAACATGGCTTGAGTTATAACATTAATATTTGACTATGCATTTGTCAACCTTGACTCTAAAACACTTTTCAAGCTTTGCATTAGGAAAAAAGAATGTCTATAGCTATTGTTAAAGAACAGGAAATTACTTCCACATTAGGTTTTCTTTTTCTCTCTCTCTTTTATTTTTCCTGGAGCTTTAAGTACAGGTAAAGTATCCATGGCACACTCTCTTCATCAATCTATACAAGGCAACTCTTACTATTTCCTGATCTCAATTCCCATCTTCCTCATAGTCTTCCATTTTAGTATGTTCAATATATTCCTCTGATATGTTTTCAGTGTTCTAAAACATTAGTACTTTTTTGTGTGTATATTTAATACACAAAATGGTAGTGTGTTACAGAACTCACTAAATTTTCTTTTTTTTTAAATTCAACACTACTTTCTTTAAAAATTTTTAAAAATAAATATCATATATATTTAAGGCACACAACACAATGAATGATATACATATAAGTGAGATGATTACTACAGTCAAGCTAATTAATATATCATTTCCTCACTTTTTTTGCTTTTGATGAGAACAGCTGAAATCTTCTCTCTTAATAAATTTCTAGTAATCAGTATTATTAACTGTAGTCATCATGCTGTATATTTGATCTCTAGAGTTATTTATCTTGCATAACTGCAATTTTGTACCCTTTGACCAATATCTCCCCATCTTCTCCACTTCCCTTTATTACCACCAGTCTACTTTCTGCTTCAGTGTATTTCATTTTTTTTAAAGATTTTATTTAATTGACAGATCACAAGTTGGCGGGGGGGGGGGGTGGAAGCACTCTCCCTGCTGAGCAGAAAGCCTGAGGCGGGGCTCCATCCCAGGACCTTGAGACCTTGACCTCAGCCAAAGACAGAGGCTCAACCCACGGAGCCACCCAGGTGCCCTTGTTTTTATTTTTATTTTTTTTTAGATTTCACATGTAAGCAAGATAACGCAGGTGTATGTGTGTGTGTGTGAGAGAGGTACTTACTTCACTAAGCATTGTGTCTTCTAGGAACAGGTATATAAAAAGTTGCTGAACATCACAAATCAGTAGGAAGATGCAAATCAAAACCACAATGAGATTTCACGTCACAACCAGAAGGATGGCCATTCCTCGAAAAACTGAAAATAAAACTATCAAATAATCTAGTAATCTTTCTTCTGGGTCTTTATCTGAAGGGAATTAAATCACTATTTAAGAGAGGTATCTCTTTTATGTTCCTTGCAGCATTATTCACAATAACCAAGACATGGAAACGACCTGATAAATAAATACATAAAAGAATTGTGGTATATGGGGCTTCTGGGTGGCTCCGTTAGTTAAGCGCCTGCCTTGGGCTCAGGTCATGATCTCAGGGTCCTAGGATCGAGCCCCATGTTGGGCTCTCTGCTCAGTGAGGAGCCTGCTTCTCCCTCTATATGCTGCTCACCCTACTTGTGCTTTCTCTCTCACTCTCTGTCAAATAAATAAATCAAATCTAAAAAAAAAAAGAACTTGTGGTATATGGATACTATGGAATATTATTTTGAAAAGGAAATTTCACCATTTGCAACGTGGACGAACCTAATTTTGTAATATAAATAATATTCTCTTTTAGTTTTGAACATTCTCATTATTATTTTTAAATTATTTTAACATCATATTTATTATGTTAAAAATAATTAGAAACGCATTAGAATTTTCAAACATCCAGTTCAGTTTAGTGAATTTTAGAGTGAATGCTCATGTATCCACCACCTTGATTCCACCAGTAATATTTTACTACACGTAATTTATCACTTATCTATCTTTTCAAAATCTGTCGTCTATTAGTCCACTTGAGTTTTGGAATATTTTCAAATAATTTGTGGACATTAGTATATATCACTATAAATATTTCAGAATGCATATCAGCTAGGGTTCAAAACTTATTAATAGTGTTTCTATTTAAAATTTACTCAAATGAAAAACACAAATCTTGTGTATATTTAGGTGGCAAATTCATACACCTTTTTAATCTAAATCCACCCCAAATATGGAACATTAGCAATACCAGAAACTTTCTTATACCCCTTCCATGATATGTGTCTACTCCTGACCTCCAACACTACCATTTTAACTTTTTTTCAAACATAATTAATTTTGCTTGCTTTAGAATTTTCTGTAACTAGAATCACATAGTACATACCCTTGTAGAAGGCTTATTTAACTAAGAACTTTATGTCTTATTTTCATCACTACAATATTCTACAGTATAAACAAACCACCCTTTGTTTTACCATTCTCCTATTGATGAGCACCTGGGTGGTTTCCAGTTTTTGACTATTATGAAAAAACTTGTTATGAAAAATCCTAGTACAACTGTTTTTATAGGACATGTACTTTCATTTCTTTTGTGAAAGACTGAGGGGTAGAATTAATAGATTATAGTGTAGATGAATGTAGAAGAAACTACCAGACTCATTTCCATTGTTGTTGTACCATTTTACATTCTCATCAACACTGATAATGCCTATTATTTTAACTGTAGCCAGATTGAGGGTTGGTAACAGTAGCTTTAATCTGTATATCTCTAAAGATAAATTATATGATTCCTGACTTTTCATGTAACTTCTTTATTTTTTTAAATTTATTTATTTTTTTATTTTTTTAAGAAATTTATTTATTTATTTTCAGGAAAAACAGTATTCATTGTTTTTTCACCACACCCAGTGCTCCATGCAATCCGTGCCCTCTATAATACCCACCACCTGGTACCCCAACCTCCCACCCCCCTGCCACTTCAAACCCCTCATATTGTTTTTCAGAGTCCATAGTCTCTCATGATTCACCTCCCCTTCCAATTTCCCCCAACTCCCTTCTCCTCTCTAACACCCTTTGTCCTCCATGATATTTGTTATGCTCCACAAATAAGTGAATCCATATGATAATTGACTTTCTCTGCTTGACTTCTTTAGGTGAGTGTAAGTTTAAATGTTTTATCTCTATTTTTAATGGGTTTTTTAAAAAATATATTATTGAGTTGTAAGATTTTTGTTATATATTTTTCAGGTTCTCATATCAATGTATTTGGCCTCTTCCATTTTCTGAGTTTATATAGGATTCACATTACTATTTCTTTAAAAGTTTCATAGAATTCAATACTGAAGTATTCTTGACCTGGAGTTTTCTTTGAGGAAAGATTTTTTATAATGAATTTTATTTTATTAGTAGATATAGGAAATTAATTCTCATTAATTAACTAATCAATTCTCATTTTAGGATTTTCTGATTTCCATTTTATAAAAACTCTCATCTTAGCTAATATTAAGATATTTAATCTGTTAATTTTGAAACATTGTATATTTCAAGGATCTATCCATTTATCTAAGTTGTCAAATTTGTTTACACAAAATTAGAAATAATATTTTTATTACTTTTTTAATACTTGTAGGTTATTTAGTGATATACCTTCTAACATTCCTGATATTGGTAATTTTATTCTTTTGGTTTTTGAGCACTCTATCAAGAGCTTAAACAATGATCTTGCTCTTTTCAAAGAAAAGCTTAGAAATTCTTGAATCTGCTATTTTTATTAGTTTTAAAAAATTTCTATGCCCTTAATATCTGCTTCTATTTTTTTATTTATTAAGTTTTTAAAAAAATATTTATTTACTCTGGAGAGGGAGAAGGGGCACAAGGAGAGGGAGAGAGAAGATCTCAAGTAGACTCCCTGCTGAGATCAGAGCCCACAGGGCTTGATCTCACAACCCTGAGATCATGACATGAGCTGAAATCAGGATTCATTTTCTTAACCAACTGAGCCACCCATGTGCCCCTATTTATTAAATTTTCATTTTAATTCCAGTACAGTTAACATACAGAGTTATATTAGTTTCAGGTGTATAATATAGTCAACAATTCCATACATCTTCTAGCACTCATCACAAGAAGTGCACTCCTTAATCCTCATCACCTTTTTCACCTATTACCCCCTACTCATTTGTCCTCTTCTAACCATAGGGTTTACTCTCTATTGTTAAGAGTTTGTTTCTTTGTTTGTTTCTCTCTCTTCTTTTTTAAAAATTTTATTTTATTTTTTTTGCTTTGCTCATTTGTTTTGTTTCTTAAATTCCATGATGGAGCTAGAGGGGATAATGCTAAGTGAGATTAGTCAGAGAAAACCAAATACCATTTGCTCCTATTTTTATTACTTCCTTTGTTCAACTTCATTTACTTTGTCATTTTTCTATCTTCTTACGTTGGAATCTTGGGGCACTGATTTTATAAATTTATTTTTTCCAATATATGTGTTTACAGCTATATATATTCCTCTGAACCGTGTTTTACTGGCAATCCATGAATTTTCTGTGGTGGTATGCTTAGATTCCTTTTTCTTTATCTTTTATATATCTACTACAGGTTTTTGCTTTGTACTTATCATATGGCCTACATAAAACCTCTTACATTTATTATAGTTCATTTTAAGTTGATATCTTGACTTCAAACACAAAGCTCTGCATGTTTACTCTTGACCTCATTTTATGTTTTGAATTTTACAATTTACATCCTTTTTTTAGCTTGTGTCTCCAATAACAAATTATTGTAGTTGCAGTTATTTTTAATACTTTTATCTTTTAATCTTCATACTAAATTTAACAGTGATTTACCTACCACCATTACAAAACTAGCGTATGCAGAATTCAACTATATATTTACCTTTACCAGTGAGATTCATATTTTATATGTTTTCCTGTTACTGATGAGCACCATTTTACTTCTGCTTGCAGTCTCCTTAACATTTCCTATAGAGTTGGTCTAGTGATAATTTAATCCTACAGTTTTGTTTGTTTGAAATTCTCTATCTGTCCTTCAATTCTTTTTTTTTTAAGATTTTATTTATTTATTTGACACAGACAGAGATCACAAGTAGACAGAGAGGCAGGCAGAGAGAGAGGTGGAAGCAGGCTCCCCACGGAGCAGAGAGCCTGATGTGGGGCTCAATCCCAGGACACTGAGATCATGACCTGAGTGAAAGGCAGAGACCTAACCCACTGACCCACCCAGGTGCCCCTGTCCTTCAGTTCTGAAAGATAAATTTTCCAGGAAGAATATTTAGGTTAGCAGGGTGTTTTGTTTTGTTTCCTTTTAGCACTTTGAATAGATTGTGCTATTCTCTTCTGGCCTGCAAAATTTCTGCTGAAAACTTTGCTGGTGGTTGTATGGAGGTCCCTTTGTATGTAATGAGTGTGTTTTCTTGCTGTTTTTAAGATTCTTTCCTTGTATTTGACATTTGACAATTTAATTATAATGTTTCTTAATGTAGGTCTATTTAGATTCCTCTTATTTGGAACTCTCTGGGCTTCCTGGATGCCTGTTTCTTTCCCCAGGTTAGGGAACTTTTCATCCGTTATTCCTTTCAATAAGCTTTCTGTTTCTTCCTCTATCTTCTTCTTCCAGGACCCCTATAATACAAAGTTTGGTCTATTTGATGATGTCCTGTAGTCCCTTAAGCTATCTTCCCCATTTTCATTCTTTTTTTTTCTTTTTCTTTTTTTTTTTTTTTTTTTTTGCTTCTCTGATTGTGTGAGTCCTAGTACCCAAAGACTTTGACTTTGCTGATCCTTTCTTCCACTTCTAATCTGTTTTTGAGTCTCTCTATTGAAATTTTCAGTTTAGTTATTGTATTCATTACCTCTGTGACTTCTGTTTGATACTTTCTTATATTTTCTGTATTTTTGTTGAAATTCTCACTTTTTTCATGCATATTTCTCCTGAACTCAGTATTTTTTATCACCATTATTTAGAGGTCTTTATCAGGTAAATAATTTATCTTTGTTTCATTATGTCTGTGGAATTTTATCTTGTCCTTTTATTTAGAACATATACCACCTTCTTAATTTTCCTTAACTCTCTGTGTTGGTTTCTTCACATTAGATAAAACAGTCATCTCCTTCAGTCTTGATAGTCTGGTCTTGTGTAGAAGATAAAACTTCTTGTTTAGCCCCGTACAAGCTATTAATTTTTTCTCAAACCTTTATAATTGTCTTTGCTATTAGTGGCTCCTGGTAGTTGAAGGTCTGTCAAGACCTGTCAGTATCCCAAAGTGGAACATCTTAGCCAGTACCTAGATATAAGCTGATTGAAAGCCAGACCTTCAGGCAACAGCTTTTAAGGTATGAAACTAGAACTCTTTCAGGGAAAGATTGGGAGGTGGGTATTTATCTCTACTCTCTCTGTGCTGAGCCATGGGAGAATAACTGATTAAGAACTATTTCTTTGTTTGCTATAGTCCTATGGGGATCATGAATGCAAGCCTTGCTGGCTAGGCAATTACCAGACACGTGTGAAGTTTCCTTCCAGGGCAACACCAGCTACCTGGAATGGGCCAGAGGGAGGATTGCCATCAGCTCCTACTTGTGTGCTAAAGTAGAAGACTGACCATCAAGCAACAGTTTTCAAACTATCCAAATAGGCCTCTTTCAGGTAAAGACTATAAGCTGGGCATCTCTATTCCCCCAGCACTGAGCCCTGGGGTGATAGAGCAAGTCCTAATATCTCCATTAAGAACAGTTTCTTTGTTCATTATAGTGTTATGTGTCTCATGGATCTAAGCACTATTGGCTTTCAGAATCACTTTTTGGGGCTTGTCACTCAGGGGGAAATATTAAAACTTGGGGTCCTGGATGTTGGGTTCAAACCCTACATTCCTTAGGGAGAAGCTGAAAATTGTGAGTTCCCTCCCAATTGTGTGTGGCTGTGTCAGGGGTGGATGAGAGTGTGTCTCAGCCTTTCCTACCCATTTTAATGTATATATTTTCTCATTAATTCCATGTATAGGAGTCCCTCGGCTTGTGTTCCAATTTCTTTCAGAGGGAATTGCTCCATGTATAGCTGTAGATTTGATGTGTCCATGGGAGAAGATGAGTTCAGGATCCTGATTTTGCCATCTTCTGCAATTCACAAATATTAATGTTATAGTTTCATTATTATTTAGCTCAAAATATTTTAAAATTTCCTATGTGATTTCTCATTTGGCTGAGGGATTATTTAGAATTGTTTATCTGAGGAGGCGCTGGGTTCTGTTTTATAACTCTAAAGAGTCATTTTGTATTATTGTATTATTGTTTATATGTTTCTTTGATTTTGTTATTAATTGGTTTATATAGTTGGTTGCTCCCACGTTGGGGGCATAGATATTTAAAATTGTTAGATCTTCTTGTTGGACAGACCCTTTGAGTATGATATAGTGTCCTTCCTCATCTCTTATTATAGTCTTTGAAACAAGATGGGATTGGGAGGGAGACAAACCATAAGTGACTCTTAATCTCACAAAACAAACTGAGGGTTGCTGGGGGGAGGGGGCTTGGGAGAAGGGGGTGGGATTATGGACATTGGGGAGGGTATGTGCTTTGGTGAGTGCTGTGAAGTGTGTAAACCTGGTGATTCACAGACCTGTACCCCTGGGGATAAAAATATATGTTTATAAAAAATAAAAAATTAATTTAAAAAAAGAGTCATTTTGTTTTATCAAGCAATTAACTTGGTTAGACTCAAATGGCAACCTCCGTCTCTTGGATGCGAGCTCAAATCCAAGTTCATTCTTTTATCTTTATTGAGAATTTTTTCTGCTATCTGCTGTGCACATGCATAATTCTGTGACCAGCAGAGATATGAACAAAATTTATACACAGAATGTGGGGTGCTCCTTCTCTGTTTATCTCCTTTACAGATTTTCCCATCATTTTCTAATAGTTGTGGTGGCCCCAAACTCTGTCTTCTTGACCTTCAAGATAGAAAGACTATTGGCTCCTCAGCCCAATTTTAAACACTCAGAGTGTACTGTTAAATATTTAATAACTGGCTATCAGAAAAAACCATAAAATTCTCATTTTAGGATTTTCTGATTTCCATTTTATAAAAACTCTGATTTTAGCTAATTTCAAACTCTGTGTTTTGCTGAACATTGTTGGGAAGTGATATCCATAATCTGTTTTCATGATCCAGTATAAATTAGTTATAGTACACCACTGTAAACACCTTAAGGTGGAGGTTTTAGTTTATCCTAAAGATAAAAGCCATAAAAATGAGATACTTGTCTCCACTTAACACTTCCTTCAAGTGTCAATGTTTCTTCAAACTTCAGAATCTGCCTGTTTTGTTACTTTTCAGTACACTAATCTAGTTTTTGTTGATGTGCTTGTCATCATTGTTATTTATTAGTTTGTCTTTTCATTCTTTAAAAACTTTGTTCATAATTGGTAGATGTAATTTCTGGGAGAGTAGGCTCTAGGAGGAAGTCATTTAATCATGACAGAAATAGAAATCCAATAATATTTTTTGAAACATGGATTGTAACATACAGGATCATTGCTGTAATTACTGATTTGTAATTCATTGTATGTATTTAACATATGTAATTATATTTTCTTCTTGTCATTATCCCAGAGCTGCCTCCAAAGATACAGTTCCCAAATGATGCCATAAATATGTGTGCATATATTCCTATGGTCTTATTTTAAACATTCTATATGGTGTACATCAGAGTGTGGCACATATGGTATACATACTCCTAATTTCACTAAATCTTACCCAATTTTTCTTTAGTGCAGCTTGTTCCTTCTTTGTACATCTACCATTAAGTGTAACAATTCTCCATGTCTTTGACAGTACTTGATTATATCCAACTGATACATTTTTTTAACTGATCATAAATTGCTTTAAATTAATTGCTTTATTTCACATTCCTCTAATTAATAATAAGTGTTGGCATCTCTGTATCAGGCTTCTCCTTCTATCATTTGTCTGTTCTTTACTCCTTTTGTCATTATATTTCCTCTCTTTCTTGTTGATTTCCAAGAATTCTTTGTATATTCTACACAGTAACTCCTTATCCATTTTAGATGTTGCATACATTTTCTTAATACGAGACTCCTGATAGCATTTTTGAACAAAAATTCCTGCTTCCTATGGGTGATTTCAACAACATTGTATCTTGTGATTTACACTTTTTGAGAACTGCTAAACATTCAGTTTCAAATAAAGGATGTAAAAGCCTGAGGCCATAGTTTTTGTTTTCTTTTCACATTATCATTTGCCATTTTGTATACATGATAAAAATAAAATTAAATAAGCAGCTCAAAAATTTCTAGGTCTCATTTTATACATACCTACTGAGAATTCTAGAGGATGGGTTCACTGAAATGAGCTTCAAAATATATCACAAATTTTCATTTTAATTCCAGTTAGATAACATACACTGCTACATTGTTTCAGGTGTACAATATAGTGATTCAACAATTCCACACATCACCCAGTGTTCATCACAAGTACACTCCTTAATTCCCATCATGTATTTAACCTATGCCCCCATGCATCGCCACTCTGGTAACTATCAGTTTGTTTTCTGTAATTAAGAGTCTGTTGCATGATCTAGCTCACTCTTTTTTTTTTTCCTGTGCTCCCTTGATTTGTTTCTTGAATTCAACATATGAGTGAAATCATATGGTATTTGTCTTTCTTACACATATTTATTTCGCTTAACATTACTGGCTCTAGCTCCATTCACGTCATTGCAAATTACAAGATTTTATTCTTTTAAAAAAAAGATTTTATTTATTTATTTGACAAAGAAAGAAATCACAAGTAAGCAGAGAGGCAGGCAGAGAGAGGGGGGGAAGCAGGCTCCCTACTGATGAGAGAGCCCTATGCAAACCGCAATCCCAGGACCTTGAGACTATGACCTGAGCTGAAGGCAGAGGCTTACCCCACTGAGCCACCCAGGTGCCTGGAAGATTTTAATGTTTATGACGAAACTATATTCCATTGTGTATCTATATACACCACATCTTCTTTATCCATTCATCAGCTGATGGACACTTGGGCTGTTTCCATAATTTGGCTATTGTAAACAATGCTGCTATAAACATAAGGGTGCATGTATCCCTTTGAATCATTGTTTTTGTATCGTTGGGTAAATACCTAGTAATACAATTGCTGGATCATAGGGTAATTCGATCTTTAACTTTGTTAAAGTTTCCCATACTCTTTCCCACAGTCGCTGCACCAGTTTGCATTCCCACCAACAATGCATAAGTGTTCCTTTTTCTCCACATCCTCACTACCAACTGTTGTTCCTTGTGTTGTTGCTTTTAGCCATTCCAACAGGTGTGAGGTGCTTTCCCAGGTGGTTAGTGATGATGAACATCTTCACACGTGACTCTTGGCCATCTGGATGTCCTCTTTAGAGAAGGGTCTGTTCATGTCCTCTTCCCATTTTTTAATTGTATATGTTTTTGAGTGTTGAGTTTTACTAACTCAACTTTAATAACTGCATTTTGGATACAAACCCTTCATCAGATATGCCATTTGCAAGTATCTTCTCCCATACCATAGGTTGCCTTTTAGATTTGTTGATTGTTTTTTTTTTTTTTTTCATTCTACACAAGGTTTTTATTTTGATGTAGTCTCAATAGTTTATTTTTGCCTTTGTTTCCCTTGCTTCATGAGACATATCTAGTAAGAAGTTGCTACAGCCTGTCAAAGAAGTTACTGCCTGTGTCTTCCTCTAGGATTTTGATGGTTTCAGGTCTCACATTTAGGTCTTTAGTCCAGTCTGAATTTATCTTTGTGTATGGTATAAGAAGGTGGCCCATTTTCTTGCTTTCACATGTGGCTGTCCAGTTTTCCTAGCACCATTTGCTGAAGAGGCTGTCTTTCTCCCATTGGATAGTCTTTCCTGTTTTATCAAAAATTAACTGACCATATAGTTGTGGGTTTATTTCTGGGCTTTCTAATCTGTTCCATTGGCTTATGTGTCTATTTTTAAAGATTTTATTTATTTATTTATTTGAGACAGAGGCATAGACAGAGAGACAGAGAGAGCTTGAGCAAAGCTGAGAGGGAGAAGAAGACTCCCCACTGAGTGGGGAGCCCAATGCAGGGCTTGATCCCAGGACACTGGGGTCATGACTTGAGCTGAAGGCAGACATTCAACCATCTGAGCCACCCAAGTGCCCATCTATGTGTCTAGTGTTATGGCAGTGCCATACTCTCTGGATCACTAAAGCTTTGTAATATAACTTGAAGTCCAAAATTGGGTTGCCTCTAGCCTTGCTCTTCTTTTTCAAGATGGCTTTGGCTATTTGGGGTCTTTTATGGTTCCATACAAATATTGGGACTGCTTGTCCTAGTTCTGTGAAAAATATTGTTGGTGTTTTGATAGGGATTGCATTATATGTGTAGATAGCTTTGGGTGGTTTATACATTCTTTTTTTTTAATTAATTAATTTATTTTCCGCCTAACAGTATTCATTATTTTTTCACCACACCCAGTGCTCCATGCAATCCGTGCCCTCTATAATACCCACCACCTTGTACCCCAACCTCCCCCCCCCCGCCACTTCAAACACCTCAGATTGTTTTTCAGAGTCCATAGTCTCTCATGATTCACCTCCCCTTCCAATTTACCCCAGCTCCCTTCTCCTCTCTAACTCCCCATGTCTTCCATGCTATTTGTTATGCTCCACAAATAAGTGAAACCATATGATAATTGACTCTCTCTGTTTTTCTAATCCATGAGCATGAATGTCCATGAATGTCTTTCCATTTCTTTGTGTTGTCTTGAATTTCTTTTGTAAATATTTTACAGTTTTCAGATCACAGTTCTTTCACCTCTTTGGTTAAGTTTGTTCTTCCGTATCTTATTGTTTTTGGTACAATTGTAAATGGGATCAATTTCTTAATTTCTCTTTCTACTGTTTTATTATTGGTGTATAGAAATGCCACAGATTTCTGTATGTTGATTTTGTATTCTGCAACTTTACCGAATTCATGTATCAGTTCTAGCAGTTTTTTTTTTTTTTTTGTGCAAACTCTTTTAGGTTTTCTACATATAGCATCATGTCATCTGCAAATAGAGAAAGTTTGACTTCTTCCTTACCAATCTGGATCCTTTCTATTTCTTTTAGTTGCCTGATTGCTATGACTAGGGCCTCCAGTTCTATGTTGAAGAGAAGTGGTGAGTGTGGACATCCTTGTCTTGTTTCTGACTCAGGGAGAAAGCTCTCCGTTTTTCCGCATTGAGACTGATGTTAGCTGTGGGTTTTTGTTTGTTTGTTTGTTTTTATAGATGGCCTTTATTATGTTGAGATGTTTTTCCTCTAAACATGCTTTGTTGAGGGTTTTTATGATGAATGGATGTTGTACTTTGTCAAATGCTTTTTCTGCATCTATTAAAATGATCATATGGTTCTTATCTTTTCTCTTACGGATGTGAGGTATCTTGTTGATGGATTCGTGAATACTGAACCAGCCTTGCAACCCAGGAATGAATCCCACTTAATTGCGCTGAGTGATTTTTTAAAATGTATTATCGGATTCAGTTTGCTACTATCTTCTTGATGATTTTTGCATATATGTTCATCAGGTATATTGGCCTGTAGTTCCCTTTTTTAGTGGTGTCTTTATTTGGTTTTGTTACCACGATAATGCAGGCTTCATAGAATGAATTTGGAAGTTTTCCTTCCTTTTCTATTCTTTTTAGAATAGAAATAGGTCTTAACTCTTCTTTAAACGTTTGGTAGAACTTCCCTGTGAAGTTATTTTGTCCTGGACTTCTGTTCGTCAGGGAGGGTTTTTGATTACTGGTTCAATTTCTTTGCTGGTTATGGGTCTGATCAAGTTTTCTC
The DNA here is from genome assembly GCF_022355385.1 of Mustela nigripes. Taxonomy (NCBI): domain Eukaryota; kingdom Metazoa; phylum Chordata; class Mammalia; order Carnivora; family Mustelidae; genus Mustela; species Mustela nigripes. The sequence goes on along the minus strand of NC_081575.1, from coordinate 24,544,173 downwards.
TTTCTTCCTGTTTTGGTTTCAGTGGTTTATGTATTTCTAGGAATTAATCCATTTATTCTAGGTTGTCCAATTTTTGGCATATTGTTTTTCATAATATTCTCTTAAAATTCTGGTATTTTTCTGGTATTGGTTGCTATTTCTCTTCTCTCATTTGTGGTTTTATTTACTTGGGTTCTTTCTCTTTTCTTTTTGATAAGTCTGGCTAGAGGTTTATCACTTTTATTAATTTTTTTTTCAAAGAATTTGCTCCTGGCTTCATTGATCTGTCCTATTGTTTTTTAGTTTCTATGTCATTTATTTCTGCTCTAATCTTTATTGCTTCCCTCCTGCTGGCTCTAGCCTCCTTTTGTTGTTCTTTTGGTAGCTCCTTTAGGTGAAAGGTTAGGTTGTTATTTGAGATTTTTCTTGCTTCTTGAGGTAGGCCTGTATTGCTACAAACTCCGCTCTTAGAACCATTTTTTTTTTTTTTTGAACCATGAACCATTTTTGCTGCATCCAAAAAGTTTTGGACCATTGTGTTTTTATATATTTATTTTTTTTGTTTCCACGTACTTTTTGATTTCTTCTCTTACTTCCTGGTTGACCTATCCATGGTTTAGTAGCATGTGATTTCACCTGGTCTTTCCAGATTTTTTCTTGTGGTTGACTTCTAGTTTCATAGCATCATGGTCAGAAAACATGCATGGTATGGTTTCGATCCTTTCGAATTTGTCAAAGCTTGTTTTATGGGCTAATGTGTGATCTATTCTGGAGAATGCTCCCTGTGCACTTGAGAAGAATGTGTATTCTGCTGCTTTAGGATAGAATCCTCCAAATATATCTGTTAAATCCTTCTAGTTCAATGTGTCACTCAAAGTCATTGTTTCCTTGTTGATTTTCTGTTCATATGATCTGTCCATTGGTATAAGTGGGGTGTTAAAGTCCTGTACTATTATGGTATTATTATCAGTCAGCTCCTTTATGTTTGTTACTGACTGCTTTATGTATTTGGGTGCTGCTGTGTTGGATGAATAAATATTTAAAATTTTTGTATCTTCTTGCTTTATTAGGTAGCATCCTTTGTCACCTCTTGTTACAGTCTTTGTTTTAAACTCTATTTTGTCCAATATAGGTATTGCGACTCTGGCTTTCTTTTGACATCCATTTGCATGATAGATGTTTCTCCATCCCCTCACTTTCAATATGTAGGTGTCTTTAGATCTAAAATGAGTCTCCTATAGGCAGCATATGGATGGATCTTTATTTTATTTTATTTTTTTTAGTCCATTCTGACACCCTATGTCTTTTGATTGGAGCATTTCAACTATTCACATTCAAAGTAATTACTGATAGATATGTATTTATTTACTTGTTTTGTGGTTGTTTCTGAAGGCTTTCTCTGATGTCTTCTTTTCTTTCTTTCGGAGTTTGCTGATTTTCCTTAGTGAGATATTTGGGTATCTTTCTCGTTTTTCTTTGTATATTTATTGGTGGTTTCTGATGTATGGTTACCATTAGGTTTGTATATACCCTCTTCTGCATATAGCAGTGTATAGTTAAGTTGATGGTCGTTTAAGCTTGAACCCATTCTTTATGCCTTTCCTCCCCATGTTTTAGGTATATGAGGTCATATTTTATACCCTTTTATTTTTTGTGATTTCCTTGACTAATTTTTTACAGAAATATTCATTTCTACTGCTTTTGTGTTTCCTGCCTTTATACTCTCACTTTTGGTCTCTCCTTCCCACTCAAGGGGTCCCCTTTAATGTTACTTGCAGGGGTGGCTTAGTGGTCACACACTCCTTTAGTTTTTGTTTCTGGGGAACTCTTTATCTCTCCTTCTATTCTGAATGATAGACTTGTTGCATAGAGTATACTTGGCTGCAGATTTTTCTCATTCAGCACTTTGAATATATCATGCCCCATCCTTTTCTGGCTTGCAAAGCTTCTGCTGAAAAATTCCCTGCTAGCTTTATGGGCTTTCCCTTGTAAATGACTGCCTTCTTTTTTCTTCCTGCTTTAAAAACTTTTTCTTTATCACTGTATTTTGAAAATTTAATTGCAAAGTGTCTTCGTGTGGATCTGCTTTTGTTTATTTTGGTGGGGGTTCACTGTGTTTCCTAGACCGGGATATCTGTTTTCTTTCCCGGAGTATGGAAGTTTTTAGCCATTATTTTTTTTTTTCCCCAAATAAACTTTCTGCACCCTTTTCTCTCTCTTCTTCCCCTGGAACTCCCGTGATAGGAGTGTTACTACATTTGATGGAGTCGCTGAGTTCCCTAAGTCTATTCTCATTTTGCATAATTTTTTTTTTTTCCTTTTGTTCAGCTCGGTTACTTTCCATTACTCTGTCTTCCAGGTCACCAATTTGTCCCTCCGCTTCTTCCATCCTGCTGTTCATTCCATCAAGCATGTTTCTCAGTTCATTTATGGGGCCCCTTACCTCTGCTATGCTATTCCTTGTCCTTGTGTTAAGGGTCTCATCCATGTCTTCCCCTCTTTTCTCAAGCTCAGTGGGTGTCCATGTGATCACTACTTTAAATTCTCTCCCAGGCACGTTACTTATATCTATTTCATTTAGGTCTCTCGGCATGGCCATGTCTTGTTTTTTTTAATTTGGAATAAATTTCTCTGTCTTCTCATTTTGTCTAAGTCTCTGTGCCTGTTTCTATGTGTTAGGCAAGTCAGCTATGTCTCCTGTTCTTGACGGCAGTGTCCTTATGAAGAAGAGGTCCAATAGTGCCCTGCTGTGTGGTGTCCCCTGTTCCCTAGGACCTGGTCCTTCTGGGCATGTCTCCAAGGTGTGCTGTGTGTGCTCTGCTCTTTCATCCTGGCCACTGTATCCTCAGGCCAGTCATCTGCAGAGGCTCTCTTTGCCTGTTATGGGCAGTGTTTGGTCTGTGACCTGAATGTGGAGCATTTTGACTAGGTGTGCTCTGGTCTATTTGTGAAATGAGACCTGCCGCTGACCCTCCAGAACTAAGGTTCCACAAAACTCCTGGGTTGGGAGAGGTCATATGAGCAGAGTATTGGATAGGTCTTTTGGGGATAGAGATGCTCCTTGCTGGGACCAAGACAAACATCACTGGGAGGGGCAGCTCCACTGGAGCATGGGGGGGCACACTGGAAAAGGTAGCAAGTATGGGGACCTGCTCTAGGAGAGAAATGGATCATAGCCACTTTGGTGAAGCCAGTTAAGTAGTGGGTGTCGTTGCTGTGCTGGTTCCTGCAGGTGGCCCTGTGCTTATGCTGAATGGTGGGGGCGGGAAATGGTGCTGGCTGGTTTCTTTGTTCCTGGGGGGTGGGGGTCTCTCTGTAAATGCACCCTCTGGGATGTGCTCTCAAATGAGCAAGTAATGTCCCCACTGTGTGCCTCAGCACTCTTCAGATTGCTATTTCCATGCTGTATGTCCATGCACTATTTGCATGTCTTCTCTCCAAGCACTGCCCCAAGGCCCTCTGGGCTCTTTCTCACCCATGCCCGCTGACCTTTAAAAAGCCAAGATTTAAGCCCCACTGGTGGTAAGAAGTCACAAAATTCAGCTCCCCTCACTTTCCAAGCCAGCTGTTGTGGGATTAGTTTTCCCTGTGTGCTTCCCTATGTGCTAGTCTTTCTCTTGCTCTTTTCTGGGACCACAGCTCCCTCTCCACCAAAGCAGCCATGATTCATTTTTCTCCTAAAGTATGTTTCCACACTTCCTACCTTCTTCAATGTGACCTCTTCTCTACCTTTAGTTGTGCAGTTTGTTCTCATTCCTCAGGTCAAATTCTATGGTATTTAGGATGATTTGGTTATCATCTTGTTGTATTCTTGGAATGAGGTGAGCCTAGGGTCTTCCTACTCTTCCAATCTCTCTCTCTCTTTTTTTTTTCTTTTGTTCCGATTTTCAACCTCAGTTTTATTAATATTTTCCCTTTATTCTCATTTTATTGATTATTTAGTTTTATAATTTTTATTGTATGATTTCTGTCCTATATCTTTCATCTGCTACTTTATTATTTTAATACTATAAATGTGTTATTTTATCTTCCCTGAATGTTAATGTTCCTTTGTAGAATATTACTTTTTATTTTTAATCTTTTCAAATTCTTTTTATATTTTTATATTAACTTATTAATTTCATTTTAGTATCTTGTTTTGGTTTTATTTTATTTTTTTAATGTATTCCCTATGATGTTGTTTTGTAGTAAATTGAAATTGGATGTATAGATATATTATTCACTGGAGTAGCACACATAATAAACAGTAAAGATTTTCCTTCTTCTAAAATACTTCAACAAGTATTTCTCTGGCTCACAGAGTGAATAATCTAATCTTTTAATGATTTTTAATTAAAAATTTCTCCAAGGTGTCTACAGATTTTGTCCAGTTAACTTTGGAAGACAATTAATTTCTCTCTGTGCATAGAGCAATTGAACAGTACTATTTCTTATAATTTCAGAACATCCAGGCTTTATATGATGAACATGTTGGTTTAAGATACATGGTCTCCAATTTATTTCTTGAAACCTGTGATCTCCAGCCTAATGTTTAAAGAAATAGATGATATTAAATTCCAAATACATATTTATAGGGTATAATAATACCTAACATTTCCAGCTTCTAATATATATATATTTCTTCTAATATATTTTTAGTTTAGGTAAACTTAGCTCTCATCAGGGTTATACCAAAAGTAATATTTAAAGAATTTAACAAGTAGCATTGCACAGGCCTTAATAAATCAGATTTTGGTACTGCTCTATTAGAAAAGCTGCCAGATTATACAATTAGTTTGCCTTTGTTAGCCTATACTGTCTCCCCTGGATCATATATCCTCTTTGTGAGGATAAAGGAAAAAACTTGCTTAGAAATCTGTGGGAGGAAGAAATGTAGTCTGTATCTTTACAGAAATCTCTATTTATTTATGAGAACTGTTAGTAGACAGCCCGAGTTAACATCAAAGAGTTAATCAAGAATAAGGGGGAAAAAAAGGCCTCTTTCCATAATCATGCAATTTTGGGGATATCTTCAGAAAAATTTCTAGAGTGACAGGAGATGAAGAAGGCCAGTGTTTTCCAGTTGGGGGGACAGTTTCTAAGAAAGAGGAAATGCTGCTCTAAGAAGGTTGGAGTTCATGAAGACTCATAATAGCAGTGTCTTAAGATGTTATGAATATTTTAGGAAGGCTCTAATTTAATTATTACTAAATCATTTTGAAATTATACTTCCATTCCAACCTCACAAAATATAATCTTCCATTGTCTTCTCATGAAGTACACCCAACATTTACATAAGTGATAATCTTTGAGAGTCTTCCTTATCTCAGCTTCTTCCAGAAAGCCCACACACTGCCCTATTTCTAGAACTTGAATGTATATTAATGAGCTCCCTACCATTTTGGTTGTAATAACTATAATATATGTAATTTCTATGTGTCTCTTCAAATAATTTTTTCAAGAAAATGGTAGGAAATATATTAGTAAAGCACTAAAACCACTGTTCTACAATACATGATAAAAAAATTTGCAAGTGTGGCTACCCTTGATTTAATTGTGATGTATAGCTAAATATAAAATCTCCATGTTTCTCCCTTCTAACAATAGAGTTGATCATTTTGTCTATTTTCAATACCTCACAGGGCTCTTCTCACGAGAGAATATTCTGTTGTGGATTTAGCAATATTTACATTAAGATGTATTTCAACAGGAATGTTTGAGATGGGACTAGAGAAATCTATACTCTGAATTTACTTAGAAATATTTGAGAGCTGCTTTAGCTAGTTACCGAAACTTAATTTTTTTATGTAAGATTAATATTATATTAGAGTCAAAGCACATAAATATTGGCTATGCAGTTGGCAATTTAATAGAATATCTTAAGCTGGAGTCACATATAGGCTTCTATTAAAATAAAAATTTCTTATCTCTAAAATGTCTAAGGTAGAAATAAGCTTTCCTTAGCTGAATTAAGTAACATAGAAGTGAAATGAATCTATATGTCCCTATAGCTTTAAATCCCTACCTGTGAATACAGTGGATAATTAGGAAAGTTGGATATGTAGAGTGTTGTAATAATATATTCTATAATCTTAAGTATCATTTGCCTTATGTTTATGGAACACTGCTTAAATAATATAGAGATTATTGTTCATTTATTTGTTGAATGCTAGTTAGACTTGGGTCCTTTGAATTCTAACATTCAATACTTCTATGGTCTATGTCTGGAGTTTTCAAAGATGATATGAGTTATGGTTATGAGTTACAGTCGTAAGCAGAGACTGCTGTCTGGAGTCTATTTGTTTGCCTCTGTGTTAACTAATCAACAAACACCTTTTGCCTAAATAAAGTTATATGAAGCTAATTTGAAAACAACTAAAATATCCTGAAATTTTCACTAATAATATCTCAATTGAATTTAGTCATTGAATATTTTTGTACATTAGCTGGGAGAGATAACAAAATAAGCACTTAATACTCATGGTCTTCTTTGAGACAAATTAGTTTATCAAATTAGTCTAGAAGGTATTTTACTAGAGATTTAATAGAATACACTTCGCAAGGTTGGGATATCCTGGAGTATTGTATTCAAATGTAGCAGTCACATCACAATCACCTGATCATCTTGTTAAATATACAGATTCCTAGGCTCCAAAGTGAAATCTTTCATTTCTGTTTCTCAGGGGTAAAACCTGAGAACTCATAATCTAACCCATGCTGACAGTGATTCTGATGTGGCTGATATATTGACTTTCCATGAGTACCATATGTATGGAGCCTAGTTAGGGTTACAGAGTATAGGGCCTTGATTTCTGAGCAGCTACACTGAGGGTACTGGGCATCCTTTGAATTGAGGGAAATAAAAGAAACTTTGAAAGGACACTTAAAGAAAAACTATATATTCACATTTTCTCTCCAGGGTAGCTGAGCAAATGTTTTGGCATGGAAGAAAAAACGATTTGCTCATTTCCTACTGCTATTTTTTTAAGATTAATTTGACACCATTTATGAATATATATATATATATAGAGAGAGAGAGAGAGAGAATATATCATATTCCATCTTCTTGATTTTGTGGTAATAGAGAATATATATATATATATAGATAGAGAGAGAGAGAGAATATATATGATATATATTTTAATTAAA
>NC_081575.1:24519417-24532066 GCF_022355385.1 Mustela nigripes | reverse complement strand
TGCTATTTGTTATGCTCTACAAATAAGTGAAACCATATTATAATTGATTCTCTCTGCCTGACTGATTTCACTCAGCATAATCTCTTCCAGTCCCGTCCATGTTGCTACAAAAGTTGGGGATTCATCCTTTCTGATGGAGGCATAATACTCCATAGTGTATATGGACCACATACATCTTCCTTATCCGTTTGTCCATTAAAGGGCATCTTGGTTCTTTCCACAGTTTGGCGACCGTGGCCATTGCTGCTATGGACGTTGGGGTACAGATGGCCCTTCTTTTCACTACATCTGTGTCTTTGGCGTAAATACCCAGTAGTGCAATTACAGGGTATATTCCTATAATATACTTATATTCTTATTAAGTAAGTTATACTTTAATTTCTTTTAATTATCAGAGTAATATCAAACTTCTTAATAATAATCATTACAAGTCAGACCCAATTTGAACTACTTCATGTGGATTAATATTGCCCATCTTTCAACAATGTCATGAGATAAGTGCTACAAATATTCTCACACCTCATGACCTTGTATCATGTTTTATTCAAACAATAGGAGTCTTTATTCAGGAGGTCTTTTACATGTCCACAATCACCTGCACCTACATCCTTCCACATTTGCCCTCATCACATCTTATTTCTGTCCTGCTACAATGGAGGAAGTATTGCTCCTGTCAAAGATCTGTCTCTCCATGTCCTATGAATCAAAACCAAATTTCTACATTTTAGTTCTGGATCACATCTCCTCTCCTATTCTCAAGATTTCTCCTTTAGTTATCACCCTTTTCATGCATCACTAATTTCTTTATCTCTGCATGTTCTGGAATCCCAAATAATAAAAACAAATCTTTTTTGACCACATAGGTGCCAATGCCCATTTTCTCTGTTCCGCTTCACAACTAGACTTCTCAAAAGAGATTCAAATTCTTTGTTCACTTTATATTCATTCCTCTCTGCCCTCCTACCTGGCTTTCATCACATCTTCCTATTGAAATTCTATCAAAGTCACCAACCACCTCCATGCTGCCAAATACAATGGGCAGTTTTCTTTCCTCTCACATCAGCTCCCACTCATTCTCAGTCTTCTATGATGGCTCTTCCTCCTATACTAAATGTGAGAATACCCAAGAGATAAGTCCTTGGATTTCTGCTATTCTGTCTGACGTTGCTTTCCTAGGTGATTGTGTGCATTTCCTTAGTCTTATGGTTTGCATTTTATGCAACAGGATATTAAGGCCCAGAAAAATTAAGTACTTGCCCAAAGTCATACAAGTGCATAATCATTGCAGAACACACTTCCATTTTTCTTCAGAGTCTGTGCTTAATTGTAAGCTTAATTCAAAGTAGGAGTGGTTTAAGCATAATAGCATGGGATTTGGAGTCGTATAGCAGTTATTCAAATCAAATCTCTAGCATTAATTAACTTTATGACTATGAGTTAGTTATGTAATCTATATATGCCTCAGTTTCCTCATTTCTAAGGAAGATGACAGCACCTACTTCTTATGATAATTTTAATATTAAAGGAGTTAATACATGTAAAATTCTTAGAACAGTGTTACTACATAATAATTGTTCAATAATAGTTAAGATTTATTTTATTAGCTGATTTATATAGTTTTACAATGATTTTGTATGAATTTATTGTCTGTTCTGAACTATGCTGGAAACATCTTAAGGACAGAGACAACATCTAACATTTTGATAGATCCTCATACCCTACTACCACAGTGCTTAACATAGTTAAGATGTGATATGAAAACCCAATAAACAAGCGAGGAAGTAGAACAAAATTACAGCTCCATCAAAGCCTCATGCATAGATCATGTATTTATTTGAACTGTCTGATATTTCTGTGGAAAACCCCACACAAAAAGCTCGTCTTTATCTGATCTTAGACTCAACCAGTACTGAAAACCTCCCCATGGGAATTTGTTGAAAACAAGTTCAAGGATGTGTTTTAACTTCATTAATTCCTGAGGCAGTGGTTAAAAGTTGAGGCAAGCAATGAACTTACCAAACAACTTGAAAAGAGAAGGTGAGGAAAGAGATGCTCATAGAGGTTTTAGAAAGTTCCAACATAACACTGTGAATCTAGAAGGTAATGTGTATGCCTATGTCTGTGAAAATAGCTAGGGTTGTGCACCTACTTACAAAAGTCCTCTAAAGGGTAAGTTCTTACTGTTGGCCTAAAGGATCTGCACAATCATCAAGTGGAGGTTAAGTTAAGAGTTGTTAACTGGAAGATTGTTGAAGGTATTGTCCAAAATGCACACAGAGTTCCTCAGCAAAGACTGGGAGACTTATTGGTCCCAGTTGTTTAAGGAAATCTCTGTCAGATTATTAGCTGAGCACTAAGTTAAATGAGTATTGTTTTCCATAGCCACATGCAACAAAATATATGGACTTCATAGAATTAGTTCAAAAGAGCCACATAAAATCAAACAACTATACTTACAAACAGCAGCAACAACAACCTCTTAGAAGAGAGGGAGTCTGATTTCCAGAGTTCCACATTATATTATACAAAATTCCCAGTGTAATTATGGGGAGTGCAAATAAATGAAATAACGATGATTACATAATGGGAAAAAGTATTCAATAGAAACTGTTCCAAATGTTGGATTTCCTAAGCAGGCTTTACATCAACTATTTTAATATATTTAAAAACTAAATGAAGTTATATCTAAATAACTGAATAAAAGTGTTAGAGTGATAACTCATCAAAAAGAGAATATCAATAAAAAGGTAAAGCTAAATAGAAATTCTGAAATTGAAAATTATAATAACAAGTGAAAATCTCCCTAGAGGGGTTCTAGGACAGGTTTGAGCAGGCAGATGAATCAATGGACTTGAAGATGCATAAATTGATATTATCAAGTCTGAGGAATAGAAAGATAAAATAATAAAGAAAAGTAAGTAGAGTCTCAGAGCTCTATGGAACATTATCAAAAATATCAACTTAAGTGGGTAGAAGAAGAATAAATGAAACAAGGTGGGATTGGGAGGGAGACAAACCATAAGTGACTCTTAATCTCACAAAACAAACTGAGGGTTGCTGGGGGGAGAGGCTTTGGGAGAAGGGGGTGGGATTATGGACATTGGGGAGGGTATGTGCTTTGGTGAGTGCTGTGAAGTGTGTAAACCTGGTGATTCACAGACCTGTACCCCTGGGGATAAAAATATATGTTTATTAAAAAAAAGAAGATAAAATATAAGAAATATATATATATCAACTTAAGGGGCACCTGGGTGGCTCAGTGGGTTAAAGCCTCTGCCTTCGGCTCAGGTCATGATCCCAGGATCCTGGGATAGAGCCCCACATCTGGCTCTCTGCTCAGCGGGGACCCTGCTTCCTCCTCTCTCTCTCTCTCTCTGCCTGCCTCTCTGCCTACTCATGATTTCTGTCTGTCAAATAAATAAATAAAATCTTAAAAAAAAGAATATCAACTTAAGCATAATAAAAGTGTCAGAAGTACAGGAAAGAGAAAAGGGGGCAAGAAGAATATTTGATGAAATGATGGTTAAAAACTCCCAAACTTCATGAAAAAAATATTAATTTACACATCCAAGAAGCTCAATTATTTCCAATTAGGAGAAAATAAAAAATCCACACCTAGATACATGATAATAAACTTTCAAAAATAAGGACAAAGAGAATTTTTTTTTCTTTTTTTTTTTATTTTTATAAACATATATTTTTATCCCCAAAATTTTGAAAGCAATAATGGAGAAGCAACTCAACACCTACAAGAAATTCTCAGTAAGATTAACAATTGAAGTATTAGAAAACAGAGTTCAGGAAACAGTGGGATGACATATTCAAAGTGATGAAAGAAATAAAATATCAACTAAAAGGAAAAGGGAGTTGGGGTAAATTGGAAGGGGAGGTGAATCACGAGAGACTATGGACTCTAAAAAACAATCTGAGGGGTTTGAGGTGGTGGGGGGGGGGGGGGTTGGGGAACCAGGTGGTGGGTATTATAGAGGGCACGGATTGCATGGAGCACTGGGTGTGGTGAAAAAATAATGAATACTGTTATGCTGAAAACAAATAAAAATAAATTTAAAAAATTCTATATTTATAAAAATAAAAGTAACACTTTCCATTTTTTCTTAAGATTTTATTTCTTTATTCGACAGAGGGAGAGATGACAAGTAGGTAGAGAGGCAGGCAGAGAGGTGGGGGAAGCATGTTCCCTGCTGAGCAGATAAGCCTGATGCAGGGCTTGATCCCAGGACCCTGAGATCATGACCTAAGCCGAAGGCAGAGGCTTAACCCACTGAGTCACCCAGGTGCCCAATACTTTCCATATTATAAAAAAAATTGTAGAGTTCATCACTAGCAGACCTGTCCTAGAGATCATAGTCTGTCTTTAATGAAAAGACAGTAACTCAATTCTACATGAAAAATGTACAGCCATAAATTTAACCACATTGGTAATTAAAAAAAAAAACAGTATAATTTTTTTTTTTTTGCTTATAATTTTTTCCATTAGATTTAGAGGTCAGAAAGTAGTGTTTCCCAGGAACTGGATAGAGGAAAGAATGGGAAATGTCTACTGACATGTTTCAGGTTTCTTTTTGGCATGTTAACTGTTCTGGAAATAGATAGTGGTAATAGTTGCCCGACTTTGTGAATATTGTAAAGACAAACAAACACTATAGTCTACATTATAAAAAAGAGAGAAACCACTTAATTATACACTTTAAAAAATAAATTTGTGAGAGTTTCAGGGAACTATATTTATTTTTGCATGGTTCTACTGGGTGCACTAAAGGGAGGAAGGTGACGGAAAAGGAATATTGAGATGTAACCAGATCAGCATGTACCTTACCATAAGGTTTTTGGAATTCACTCTGAAGGCAATGAGGGCAACTGAAGAATTTTATCAGAATGGGAAAGCATTTGTATTTTGAAAAATAAATTCTAGAACATTTCCCTAAACAAATTTATAACAGAACACTTCTTAAATAATAATTCTTTGACAGAATACCAACAAGATAATAAACTAAAGTAGGCACTTGGCTTAAAGGAAATAATAAGATAATTTCATAGAATTTTGTTATATGACTTGATGAAAATATAATTCATAACTATTTTAAGACAGATTGTTAGATATTGTGATATTATATTTAAAGATAAAAAACATTATTGAGATAACATTAAAATATTTTACACTATATTATAAAATAAAACATGAAAATGTCAAATAATTAAAGTAGATGAACAGGTATTATAAATATCTTCAATCCATTTTAATGAAAATCAATTAAGTTGAGTTTTTGAGTCCTATACTCATATGAGCACCACACCAAATATATCCATATATTTTGTTTTCCTAGCAGGGTAATATGAAAATCCCATTTACTACCTGTACATTGTGATCAAGGAAAAATCCTAAGCTCAATGTTCTATAGCATCCAGGTACTATTCAATTAGGCTGCTCAAAAAATTCATTATTTTATTTTGGGATACTCATCCACTGACTTTTTTGAAATTGAAATGTTCAATTTCTAGAATTCTAACTTTTTGCTTGTTTGATTAATATATAATATACATGGAAACAGTTTTCTAATGTATATGGAAATAATTTATATAATGAAAAAAATTAGAATATAATAAATATTAAACAATAACACAATTATATGTTGAAATTACTAGATACAAAATCATAGCAGAGATAAGCCTCTATCAAAGAGACAAATTATTAATAAAAAATTGCAAAGATTAACTATGTATTCATGTGTAGAGTGACTATTATTACATTCAGCCATCATTCATCATTAGGTAAAACTTAGAGGTAGATTATCAAATACCTCAAGTGCTGTATTTTAAAATATTTAGCATTTCCTTGGCTGTATGTTTAATATAAATCTGAGAAGAAAAATATCACTAAAATCAAAGTTTTTTTTGCTGAAAAAATACTATTATCTTCTCACAGCATGTTGTTCTTTCCTATAACATAGCTGAAAAAATTTTATTGAGAATAATCCCCAGATTCTGGCTTGGGTGACTAAGTAGATAATTTTGCCATTTACTGATACCAGGAAAAACAGAAGAGATTTGATAGCAAAGATTTGAGTTTAATTCTTGACATGAGTTTGATGTCCCTGTGGATGTCTGTGAGACATCCAAGTGTATATATTTAATAAGCAGTTGAACCTGCATATATAGAGTTCAGGACAGAGATTTCAGCTGGTTATATAGATTTTGGAATAAGTAGCATATAAATGTTAACAAAAGTCATAGGAGTGGATCAGAAAGAATGTAAAGTGAGAAAAGCACAAGATCTAGAAAACAACACTGAATAATGCTAAAATCGGTACAAGAATGCATGCTTACATTTTTAATAAATGGTGAAGCCTTTATTTGAATATTCTCCAATGTAAAGAAGATAATAGAATAGATCACACTATTGTATTTTCTTCCATGGGTGCATGAATCAATCATTGGCTAACTTTGTTTCTCAACAGGGGGGAAAGTCAGAATATCTCTTCTCTTACGGGTTTTCTATTAAGGTACTACCTGATTTACAAAGATTCTCCCCAGTATCTTATTCTTCCATGATATGCATGATATCAGATATTCATGTAACATTTTTATGTTTCAAAATGAATCTACTTACTCTACTTTGTATTTCCTTAAATTATTACACACCCTCTTCTTGACTTACATAAAGAAAGACTTATGATTTATTCTGCAGGGAGTCCTGTTGCTATGAATTAGGCCCTAAATGCTCTCTGTTGGGCCATTAATTTGCCAATGCTCTTGTATTTTTCCATACATCAGATTTTTTTTATAACTAAAGCAAGAAGGTAGAACATGAACTATATTGTCTCAAAGGATTTGTATTATCTAGCTATTAGGGTGAAGATGATAGTCTGAAAACCCCAATTAAATGGTAATATTTAAAGTTGATTTATTTTTATTTAAGGAAGCTTTTCTCCAGACCAATGAAGATGCACGAGTTATACTCATATATACATATGCCCTACAAAATTCAACTTGACATTTAATTATTTAGTAATTTCTAAAAATAAGAGCTAAGCCTGTGTGTATATGTGTTTTTGTGTGTGTCTGTGTTTGCTGACTTATTCAAAAAGCTATGTATGTATATATATCTATATCGATATTGATATCGATATATATCTGGTTCTTTTACAAGTTGTCTAGTTTCTTTTTACTTCTATATGTCTGCTCCACTGTCTGGTATAGTCATCCTTGCTGTTAAAACAATATTGACCTCTGACTCCTTATAAGATTCTAAATCAGCAATTCCATTATGGTTACTTAACTTCAAATATATAGACTACACTGATACTTAAACTGTTTTTCAACAAGGGTAAAAAGAATTGTTTAACCCTCCTTTAAAGATATACACTCATAATATCAATTTCTTTATCGCTGGTCAATTTCAGACAGTAAATCCCATTATAATGTCTAGTGTCAGGGACGTCTCTTCTTAATAAAGCAATGTGCTCTCACACACCGTTATGTATGCACAAGAAATACATTGACCTGTAGTGTACCTGAATATATAGTATAATGTAATGCTTTAAAACAAACTTAAACAAATTCTTCAGCATAAACTATATCTTATAAACTAGATTTGTCATTTGATTGCTTTATGGAATGAATAATTTAAATAATATTTTTATCTGCCTCAACCCCTGCCTCAGAAGAGTTTTGTATTTGAGGACTAAGAAAACAAAACTATATAAAACAGACCCCATGTTGAGTAGACAGGGAGTACTGGAAATAAATGAGCCATGCTAAGTCCAGTGATATTCATCTAAAACAGAAAATGTTAATAATTAATTGTTGTTATTTGAACTTATCATTGATTATCATTTCTTTGCCATAAATTGCCCACATGCTTTTAGCAGAAGGCCAGCATAGTTGCTACAGTGCTCTATTCCAAAGCCTATAAATTATAAGCCTTAAATCAAAGAGTGTTCCAATGGCACTTGAAGGTTATACTGTTCTAGTTGTGTTGATGAACTGAACTTTCTAAGACCATGAAGCATCTTCAACTTAAATTCAGTGATAACAAGGAAGACAGTGTGCAATTTTTTTAATCATCTAGCCATGTTTTGTGTATTAATGTTTAATGATAACATCAGTACAGAGATTCTGAGCTGACTCAACTAGATAGTAGAATCTTAATTAAAAAATAGAGTTTTATCCAATTAGGCCACTAAACTAGAAATAGAAGGCTTTAGATGCATGCTTAAAGAAAGTATTATACTTTGGTCCACTCACTTAATTGCTTTTCTGATTGCATAAAAATTAAAAACATTAAACACTTTAAGCTTTGAACTGAAGTTGATAGTATACCTGAGCACATTGTTCTTAGTCAACATGAACCTCTCCCAGGATAGAAAATGCTTTTCAGTTAACACAGGTGAAATTGGGCAGTGTGATAGAACACCTTACACCAATTAGAATGGCAAAAATTAATAGGAAACAACAAATGTTGGAGAGGACGGGGAGAAAGGGGGAAACCCCTTACACTGTTGATGGGAATGCAAGTTGGTGCACTTTGGAAAACAGTATGGAGATTCCTCAAAAAAATTAAAAATAGAGCTATCCTATGACCCAGCAATTGCACTACTGGGTATTTACCTCAAACATTCAGATGGAGTGAAAATAAGGGCCATATGTGTGTACCCCAATGTTCACAATAGCCAAGCAGTGGAAATAGCCAAGATTCCCTTCAACAGATTAATGGATAAAGAAGATGTGGTCCATACATACAATGGAATATTACTCAGCAATCAGAAAGCATGAGTACCCAACTTTTGCATCAACATGGATAGGACTGGAGGAGATTATGCTCAGTGATATAAGTCAAGCAGAGAAAGTCAATTATATGATTTCAGTTACTTGTGGAACATAAGGAATAACATGGGGGACATTAGAAGGAAAGGACAAGTGAAGGGGAGGAAGGAAATCAGAGGGGGAGATGAACCATGAAAGACTATGAACTCCGAGAAACAAACTGAGGGTTTTAGAAGGGGTTGGGGGATGGCCGAGCCTGGTGGTGTGTATTAAGGAGGGCACGTGTTGCATGGAAAATTGGGTGTTGTACATAAACAATGACTCTTGGAACACTGCATCAAAAACTAATGATGTATTTTATGGCAACTAACATAACACAATATATATTTTTTTAAATAGGTGAAATGGAAATTCAATATATTATTTTTTGACCATCAGGGGGATAGGAAGCTAAAATAGTAAAGATAATTTTGAGAGTACAATCCCAAAGAATTCAAAGAAAGAATAAACAATTATAGGTTTTACAAATTTTAAATACTCATTTACCTTAAAATAAAGAGACATATGAGACATTTTTTTGAGACTGTTACTTCACTGTGGTCAAGTAGTCCACATGCAATTTCTGAGACATGGTATGGTAATTAGCTTCCGAGATAATTCCAACTTTTGTATTATTCCTATGTTCCTCCATTGTTTTTGGAGTTTTGGTATATTGTGAGCAGCCCTATGAGGATGTCTATGAGTTGCAGAATTAATTAGGTAATTAATTTATCATTGCTTTTGGCCAATAGTTCCCAAAGAACAGAGGCCTCTCAAAAACCATGTGGTTGTTACAAGTATATTCTCCAGCTTTCAGATGACAGTAGCTCCAGATAACTTTCTAACTATAATCTCACAAAAGACTCTGAGTCAGAACCACCCAGCTATGCTGCTTCCAGATTCCTGAGTCTCAGAAAGTAAATAAGATAATAAATACTTGCCTTATTAAACTGTTTTAGAGATAATTTGTTATACAACAATAAATAGCTAAAGGCCTGTGCAGGTCACCTTTTTTATATCCTGTATTTTGTGATACATTGTAACATGTATAGAGTTTTGAATGGAGAAATAGAGGATATTTAAAATATTGTGCATTATCAAACAAACGTAGACAGCTCTGAGCCTAAAACTTCAAAATAAAAAGTCAATTTCTTTTTACTCTGTGGTCTTTGAGAAGAGTGTCTCTGTTCAATAAAGTAGTAATTGCCTAACTCCATGTAAGTCTTGATAGAAAGTCCATCCCATGGTTTTTCTTTAGCAAAGAATAGTTTACAAATAACAGATTTCTGTTAGCATAAGTCAATTGGTAAGTTTATTATAATGATACAATAAAAAGCAAGGTTTAGGGTAATAAAAGTGATACACAGTTTTAAAAAGTGAGTAACAAATGCTTTAAGCCATAAATTATTTTTTTTTATTTTTAAATCAATTCCCAAGCAGATTTTAAAAATAAAGCCATTAGATTTTGGTTAAAGCAATGAATGGAAGTTCAAATCTTCAGTAGATGGCAGAAAATACTTCCTTGTTGCTGTAGTCCTGAAATACTGCCAAACAACCCAAGGGCAATTTGAAAATCACTGGTTTAAAAAGTGTATGTCTAACTACAATTATATGCTTAGATTGTTACTGGCTTTTACAACAAGGTGAAGTTACAATCAGTAGTTTGGCTATAGATAGAAGGAAATACTTTTTTTTAAGCTCACTTCTTTAACACTGGTTATTTCACATTTTAAACATGTTTTCTAGTCTTTAGAGTTAGATATTATATACAACCTTGTCCTGATTGCTGCCCTCACCTATCACTATTAGGCATAATTAAATGCTAATATAGTAGGAAATTTTGGAAACTACTTTTATTTTTGTCATCCCTGATATATGTAAATGTTAATGATTACATTTTTGTTGTATTTCTGCTTTAAAGTTACTATAATAGGAACAGCTAATATGATGCTTACTATTTATCAAGCTGTTTTATAAGTACTTGCAATACAACCCTAAGAGTTTGGTGCTATTGTTATCTCCATTTTGTTGATGAGTAAGTGAGCGATAGAGAGGTTCAGTAACCTGTCCTAGGTCATACAACTAGTAAGTGGTGGAGATGAATCCAGATACTCTGGCTTCAGAAACAGTGTGCTTATCCAGTAGGCTGCATGCCCTTAATATCAGTTAATCCACAGTGTCACGTTAGCCTCATCATACTCCAGAGCTTATATAGTTAAGACTCAATTCGGAGGTTTTAATTCCACTCAAAATTCTTCCTTTGTCTCCCTTAAACTACCCTTTCTTCTCTACTGCCATACAATGAGTGTATCTCTGCCATTGCATGTATCTTTCTGTATTAGAATTGCCTATTAATGTGTCTATATTATTATACACAGTGAGATCTTTAAGGACAACAATTATGTCTGATTTCTATTTGTATTACCAGAGTTTATTTTTTTAGCACAGGGTCTGATGCTCTGTAGGTCCTTAATGTTCAATGGAATGGGCTGAGCTGAAATGAATGAGAGTGCAAATGACATGAAAAATTACTATTAGTTCACTCAATGTGTAAAACAATGATTAAGTGCTTATGATATGCAAGATGCTCTACTTTACATTTTATATGCATATTAGTTCATTTTATTCTTACAACAACACTTGTGAGGCACATATCACTATCATAATTTTACTCATAAAGAGACTGAGGCTTGAAAAGGCTAACTGATTTTCTTGCCCAAGGTCACAGCTATTAATTGGTATACTCAGACCCCAAATTCTAGGTACTCAGGCTGATGAAAACTCTACTTTTTACCTACTTATTGCACTATGTTCAAGAGGAAAATATTATAGAAATTCTTCTCTGATTCCTGACCCAACCTTTTTGAAAATTCAGTCATATACAAACAATTGGGTACTGTATATCACCTGGGCAACTGAGAACTTGAAATAAATCAGAGTCAGGTTATTTTAGGTAGTGGAATAGGTACAGAGAACATATTGAAGTCATTAGGACAGTGTACATATGGATATTCAGAGCTGTAAAATACACTACTTGATAAATAAGTCCACTTTCCATCCAGTATTTGTCCTTTTGTCACCATTGATATAGGTAAAGTGTCTTCTTTCATGTTAAAAATAGGAAAAATATACCCCATCCATAGAAAATCAGGGTGAGGGGAGTAGTAATTAACCCAAGATGTGGTTTGACTTGGAGAGAAGGAAATATTTCATTTTTAACTTAAATTCAAGGGGAAAAATGAGCATAATGAAAAACTTTTTTTTAAAGGTTTTATTTATTTATTTTACAGAAATCACAAGTAGGCATAGAGGCAGGTAGAGAGAGAGGTGGAGGCAGGCTCTCTGCTAAGCAGAGAGCCTGATGTGGGGCTCAATCCCAGGACCCTGGGATCATGAACTGAGCTGAAGGCAGAGGCTTTAACCCACTGAGCAACCCAGGCGCCCCATAATGAAAGACTTTAACTACTCTTCATTTTTTCCAAACTAGAGCTAAAGAAAAGGATCTATTTAAATGCTTATAAGACATTTTATGCATAAAATATGTGTACATGTGTCTTACACAAATTGTATCTATGTACAAATAACACCAATATTATGGGAATTGAAAAATAGTGCCAATCTCCTAAAAGTAAGCTTAGACAAATCATGCTTATTGATTAAAGGTTGCCAAATATTTAACATAATTTTAATTAAATTTTGCATCACACAGGAAGAAATAAAAGAAAAATAACATTTTTTCCTAATTTTCTTATAAACATATACTGAATTTTTATCCCCAGGGGTACAGGTCTGTGAATTACCAGGTTTACACACTTCACAGCACTAA
>NC_081575.1:24432871-24504417 GCF_022355385.1 Mustela nigripes | reverse complement strand
TTACAATAGCCAAATTATGGAAACAGCCCAAGTGTCCATCAGCTGATAAATGGATAAAGAAGATGTGGTGTATATAGATACACAATGGAATATTGTTTGGCCTTAAGGAATAAAATCTTGCTATTTGCAATGACATGGATAGAGGTAGATTCTGCAATGCTAAGTGAAATAAATCTGTGAGAGAAAGACAAATACCATAGGTTTTCACTCATATGTTGAATTCAGGAAACAAAATGAGTGAGCACAGGGGGAAAAAAAAAAGAGCGAGACAGATCTGCAACAGACTCTTAGTTACAGAAAAACTGATAGTTACCAGAGTGAAAGAGCATGGGGGGATATGTTAAATACATGATGGGAATTAAGGAGTGTACTTGTGATGAACACTGGGTGATGTGTGGAATTGCTGAATCACTATATTGTACACCTGAAACAATGTAACTGTGTATGTTAGCTGGAATTAATATAGAAACATAAAAAGTCATGCAAAAAAATAAGACAGTACTAAAAACCAAGAGAAATAATAAGTTTAAAGAATAGTATGTTTAAAGCAATAAATTTAAATAAATTTATGAAATTTAAAGAGAGCAGAATATTTAAAGAGAGCAGAATTTAAAGTGGAATACCTTTAAACCTTCTCCAGATTAAGTAATAGAATACCTTTGAACTTTCACCTAACACTTTACTTCTGACAAGCCGTTACTCTGAATGAGTTTTTAAAAAATTATTTTTATAAACAGATCATGAACTCCATAATTCAAAGAACTTTCGCGCTGCAAGGTGTAACAAGCGGTAGGCAGCCCAGTTTTTAAAGCCTGTTTAGGAAAACAAAATGAATCCAGACAAGAAATCTTACCAGATATATTTAATTATTTTAAGTATGCAGATATTGAGGATGAGATTATTCTTCACACTTTTTCAATAATAATTGTTTAAGTTTAGGAAAGTTTTTTAGATTCTTTTCCTTTGTTGAATGGTACAACTTTACAGAAACAAAAAAAAAATTCATATCATAAAAATAGTTCCTTTGTTAGCAGTATGACAGATAGTTTGAAGCACCTGATAGCAACTTGGCATATAGCTGTGTTCTTAATTCTTGCAAATTTAAGATAATTAATACCTTTGAGGTATGTATGTGCCTTTTGAAAGGAACAATTTTTATTTTTGTATAGAAATACTAGAAAATAATTATAGCATGTTCAGAATTTGGATCTTCTTATCTTCTAACCATTGAAAGAAATATTTTATTAAACCATGCTTTATTCTTACTTCATATTTTTTGTAGTTTAGGTATAGAATTTATTAAGTTCTGGAAATTATCACTAAAGAACATTTTTATCATGAATACGTGGCATATTCTAATATAGTATGGTTCAATTTTTTAAAGGCACAAGAAACTTAAATGGTTAGTATATACCTTGACAAATTTGAGAATATATTTATTTTTACCTCTAAAAGAATGATCCATAATTTTGCCTGGTTGGGAACCCATATTTGACTGTTCTTCCTAGTTACAGATACTGATTTTAGCACAACTGATGAATACATTGTCTGCACAAATCCATATAATCACATGTGTTCTTTTATAAAAATAATTAAGTCAAAATCAATGTTCCTAGTATGTTGCTAGGAATAAATATTGAAATGAATAAACTATTTGTGCTCACAGTCTATAGGTTTGCAGGATCAGAAAGGAATCCTAGTCTCTCAGTACCAAAGGAGAAGAGGCAGTTTAGACTTAAAAGGAAGAAAGGAAGAAATTATTATGGTATTTACCCACAGCACACCCATTTTTAGAATTCTTTGTATAATATTTTGGTTGATAGAAGTTATTTGAGAAATAAAGTTGTGTTTTATTTTGGTGATTGGATGACTGTGGAAAGTAATGAGGGCAATTAGAAGAGTAATTGCCTTTTGTTGGGATGATTTAAAGTCATGTAAGTATTGGGGTGACTGGGTGACTGAATCCTTAAGTATCTGTCTTCCACTCCGGTCCTGATCCCAGTGTCCTGGGATCAAGGCCTGCACCTGCTCAGTGGGAAGCCTGCTTTCCCTCTCCCACTGCCTGTACTCCTGTTCCTGCACTTGCTGTCTCTCTTTTGTTGTCAAATAAATAAATAAAATCTTAAAAAAAAAGTCATGTAAGTATCTCATGTGTCTCTGTTTTACCATTAAGGTAAAGCACATAAAATAACAGCAATGATAGTAACTATAATTTATTGAGCACATATTATATGCACTGCCTTGCTAGGTATTTTGCATACAATAAATTTGCAATGCTTTCTCTCCATTTAATAAATGAAGAAACTGAGAGGAAATTGGCTAAATAACTTGCCCAAGGCTTATAGAAGACAGAATTCAGTTTATTTCAGCTTGACTTCAGGTTCCTGCTGTTTCCACTGTCTCATGCTACTTCTCTCAAAACCTCATTTTTAAGTAGTTATTAACCCATGCCACTGAATAATGAAAAAAAGTATGTCTTAACAAACTAGCCTTTAAAAAATAGAAATAGAAACATCTTTAAAAGCATGCTAAAGGATAATTAGAAATAAATTCCACTATTCAGTCTTATTTTTCTTAGGAAAAACAAAAACAAAAACAAAATCAAACAAAAAAACTCTTCAGCAATTGGATCCCAGCAATGTGCAAAGGAAAATACAAGTAAAAGCCATTTTTTTTGTCATTTAGACTCCACAAAGGACCTGAGACAATATAGGTTTACCTTCCACTCACTAGTGGATGTATTTAAAACCCTGTCAGAAAACACATCAGATACTGTAAATTTATTTTAACTTTCATTTTTTTGAGAACAAGATCACAAAAGTTATTTTCTGTTTATCACAGACATGGGCATTCTATTAAGTCTATTCTCACTTGTCACTAAGAATCAGAACTGTAGATACCTACCTCTCAAATAATAAAGGTGGATTTTGCTCAAGATTACATTTATGAAAACATGATTAAAACATTACCTATTCTTACCCAAACTTCTGTTTTTTTTTACATAACTTGAACTTGATATTTTAAGTATTATGTTAGTATTTTAAATATTATGTTAAAATCTATTACTTGCCCATTTTTTTATGTGATTGTCTGTTTTGTGTGTGTTGAGTTTGAGGAGTTCATTATAGATCCTGGATATCAACCTGTTGTTTGTACTGTCATTTGCAAATATCTTCTCCCATTCCATGGGTTGCCTCTTTGTTTTCTTGACTGTTTCCTTTGTTGTGCAGAAGCTTTTGATTTTGATGAAGTCCCAAAAGTTTATTTTCACTTTTGTTTCCTTTGCCTTTGGAGACATATCTTGAAAGAAGTTGCTGTGGCTGATATCGAAGAGATTACTGCCTATATTCTCCTCTAGGATTCTGATGGATTCCTGTCTCACATTAAGGTTTTTATCCACTTTGAGTTTATCTTTGTGTATGGTGTAAGAGAATGGTCAAGTTTCATTTTTCTATATATAGCTGCCCAGTTTTCCCAGCACCATTTATTGAAGAGACTGTATTTTTTCCACTGTATATTTTTTCCTGTTTTGCCGAAGATTATTTGACCATAGAGTTGAGGGTCCATATCTGGGCTCTCTACTCTGTTCCACTGGTCTATGTGTCTGTTTTTATGCCAGTACCATGCTGTCTTGTTGATCACAGCTTTGTACTAAAGCTTGAAATCAGGTAACGTGATGCCTCCAGTTTTATTTTTGTTTTTCAACATTTCCTTAGCGATTCGGGGTCTCTTCTGATTCCATACAAATTTTATGATTATTTGCTCCAGCTCTTTGAAGAATACCGGTGGAATTTTGATCAGAATAGCATTAAAAGTATAAATTGCTCTAGGCAGTATAGACATTTTAACAATGTTTATTCTTCCGATCCAAGAGCATTGAATGGTCTTCCATCTTTTTGTGTCTTCTTCAATTTCTTTCATGAGTGTTCTGTAGTTCCTTGAACAGATCCTTTACCTCTTTGGTTAGGTTTATTACAAGGTATCTTATGGTTCTTGGTGCTATAGTAAATGGAATCGATTCTCTAATTTCCCTTTCTGTGTTTTCATTGTTAGTGTATAAGAAAGCCACTGATTTCTGTATATTAACCCTGTATCCTGCCACGTTGCTGAATTGCTGTATGAGTGCTAGTAGTTTGGGGGTGGAGTCTTTTGGGTTTTCCATATAAAGAATCATTTCATCTGCAAAGAGAGCGTTTGACTTCTTCATTATCAATTTGGATACCTTTTATTTCCCTTTGTTGTCTGATTGCTGTTTCTAGGACTTCTAATACTATGTTGAACAAGAGTGGTGAGAGTGGGCATCCTTGTCATGTTCCTGATCTCAATGGGAAGGATGCAAGCTTTTTCCCATTGAGGATGATATTTGCTGTGGGTCTTTCATAGATAGATTTGATGAGGTTCAGGAATGTTCCCTCTATCCCTATACTTTGAAGTGTTTTAATCAGGAATGGATGCTGGATTTTGTTGAATGCAGAAGATATGGACAGACACTTCTCCAATCAAGATATACAAATGGCTATCAGACACATGAAAAAATGTTCATCATCACTAGCCATCAGGGAGATTCAAATCAAAACCACATTGAGATATCACACCACTTAGAATGGCCAAAATTAGCAAGACAGGAAACAACATGTGTTGGAGGGGATGTAGAGAAAGGGGAACCCTCTTACACTGTTGGTGTAAAAACTTCCCTATGACCTTGCCATTGCACTCCTGGGTATTTACCCGAAAGATACAGATGTAGTGAAAAGAAGGTCCATCTGTACCCCAATGTTTATAGCAGCAATGGCCACGGTCACCAAACTGTGGAAAGAACCAAGATGCTCTTCATGGACGAATGGTTAAGGAAGATGTGGTCCATATACACTATGGAGTATTAGACCTCCATCAGAAAGGATGAATACCCAACTTTTGTAGCAACATGGATGGGACTGGAAGGATTATGCTAAGTGAAAGAAGTCAAGCATAGAAAGTCAATTATCATATGGTTTCACTTATTTGTGGAGCACAACAAATAGCATGGAGGACAAGGGGGGTTAGAGAGGAGAAGGGAGTTGAGGGAAATTGGAAGGGGAGGTGAACCATGAGAGACTATGGACTCTGAAAAAGAATCTGAGGGTTTTTAAGGGGCGGGGGATGGGAGGTTGGGGGAACCAGGTGGTGGGTATTAAGGAGGGCATGTATTGCATGGAGCACTGGTTGTGGTGCAAAAACAATGAATACTGTTATGCTGAAAAGAAATAAAAATTTAAAAAAATACAACAAAAGTTTACCAACATTTTATTAAGATTGTAATAACTTTTTTTCAGTAATTCATGAATCAGATAGCATTCAATCTGGAAAACAGAAAGGATTTCCAAAGAGCTATATAAAATAAAGGTGTTTTGTAGACAGAGATACAGATAATGAAGGAAGTTTTACTGAGCAAATTTGATCTTATTGACTATTACAAGGTAGTTTCCCTTCTTTTTTGCTCATAGAAAACATGGAGCCTGTTTGTGTAATTTAAGTTGAGGAGACATGTTCTTATTTGTCAATTCTAAGTTCCATTTCTGGGATAGTAGAACATTCAGGAGAAAAGGAAACTCTGTTAAGCTTTAGATGAGGAGTGGGGGCTTTGCATGAATGACTTCATCTTAGGTCTAGCATAATTATTTAACACTTAACAAAATAGTAGATTTTACATGGATGATTCTTTTTTTTTAATTATGTTATGTTAGTCACCAGACAGTACAACATTTGTTTTTGATGCAGAGTTCCAAGATTTATTGTTTTTATTTAACAACCAGTGCTCCATGCAGTACATACCCTACTTAATACCCACTACAGGGCCAACCCATCTCCTCACCCCTCAACCGTCTAAAACCTTCAGTTTGTTTCCTGGAGTCCATAATCTCTCATGCTTCCTCTCTCCCTCTAATCCCCCCCTTCATTTTCCCCTTCCTTCTCCTAATGTCCTCCATAGTATACCTTATGTTCTGCACATGAGTGAAACCATATGATAATTGACTTTCTCTGCTTGACTTATTTCACTCAGAATAATATCCAACAGTCCCAATCCATGTTGATGCAAAGACTGAGTATTCATCCTTTCTTATGGCTGGGTAATATTCCATTGTATATATAGACTGCATCTTCTTTATCCATACATTTGTTGAAGGGCATCTCAGCTCTTTCCACAGTTTGGTTATTATGGACGTTGCTGCTATGAACATTAGGGTGCATGCAGCCCTTTTTTTTCACTACATCTGTAACTTTGGGGTAAATAGCCAGTAGTGCAATTGCTGAGTCATAGGGTAGTTCTAGTTTTAGTTTTTTGAGAAACATCCACACTGTTTTCCAAAGTGGCTGCACCAAGTTGCATTCCCATCAATAGTGTAAGATGGTTCCCTTTTCTCCACATGCCCTCCAACATTTGTTGCTTCTTGCCTTGTCAATTTTTGCCACTCTATCTGGTGTGATAGCTGGTATCACAATGTGGTTTTGATTTGAATTTCCCTGATGGTTAATGGTAGTGAACATTTTTTGATGTGTCTGTAAGACATTTGTATATCTTCATTTGAGAAGAGTCTGTTCACATTTTCTGCCCCTTCTTTGACTGGATTATTTGGGGTTTTTTGGGTGTTGATTCTGAGAAGCTCTTTATAGATCTTGGATATCAGCCTTTGTCTGTAGTGTCATTTCCAAATACCTTATCCTGTTCCGTGGGTTTCCTCTTTGTTTTTGACGGTTTACTTTGCTGTGCAGAAGGTTTTGATCTTGATGAAGTCCCAAAAGTTCATTTTCTCTTTTGTTTCCCTTCCCTTTGGAGATGTGTCTTGAAAGAAGTTGTTGTGGCTGATGTCAAAGAGGTTCTATGTTCTCCTCTAGGATTTTTTTTCCTGCTATGTATTCCTCTAGGGTTTTGATAGATTCCTGTCTCAGATTGAGGTTTTTCATCCATTTTGAGTTTATCTTTGTGTATGGTGTAAGAGAATGGTCAAGTTTCATTATTCTGTATATAGCTGTCCTATTGTCCCAGCACCATTTATTGAAGAGACTCTTTTTTCCACTGCTTTTATCCCTGATTTGTCAAGGATTACTTGACCATAGAGTTGAGGGTCCGTATCTGGACTCTCTATTCTGTTCCATTAGTCTATGTCTGGTTTTGTGCCATTATAACAGGTGATAATGGTTTGTAATCATAGATGTTCACAGGTTATCACACATTTGTAATATATCTTGAAATCAGACAATGTGATGCCCCCAGTTTTTTCCTTCTTTCTTTTTTAATTAAATTAAAAATTTTTCAGTGATCCAAAATTCATTGTTTATGCACCACACCCAGTGCTCCATGTAGTAGGTGCCCTCCTTAATACCCACCACCAGGCTCACCCAACCCCCCAAGTCCCCTCTACTCCAAAACCCTCAGTTTGTTTCTCAGAGTCCACAGTCTCTCATGGTTTGTCTCCCCATCTGATTTCCCCCAACTCTATTCTTTTCTCCATCTCCCAATGTCCTCCATGTTCTTCCTTATGCTCCACAAGTAAATGAAACCATATGATAATTGATTCTCTCTGCTTGACTTATTTCACTCAGCATAATCTCTTCCAGTCCCGTCCATGCTAATACAAAAGTATTATGCCTTTCTGATAGAGGAATAATACTCCATTGTATATATGGACCTTATCTTCTTTATCCATTCATCTGTTGAAGGGCATCTTGGTTCTTTCCACAGTTTGGCGACTGTGTTTTTATTTTTCAACATTTCCTTAGTGACTCAGAGTCTTTTCTGGTTCCACACAAATTTTAGGATTGCTTGTTACAGCACTTAGAAAAATGCCATTGGTATTTTTATCAGGATAGCCTTGAAATTATAGATTGCTCTGGGCAGCATAGACATTTTAACAATGTTTATTCTTCTGACCCATGAGCCTGGAATGTTTTTCCATCTTTTTGTGTCTTCTTCGATTTCTTTCATGAGTTTCTATAGTTCCTAGAGTATAGATAATTTACCTCTTTGGTTAGGTTTATTCCAAGATATCTTATGGGTTTTGGTGCTATTGTAAATGAAATCAAGTCTCTAATTTTCTTTATACAGTTTTCTTTATACTTTATACCTTATACAGTTTTTATTTATACTTTTTCTTTATACTTTATACAGAAGCAACTGATGTCTGTGCATTGATTTTGTATCCTACCACATTATTGAATTGCTGTATGCATTCTAGCAATTTAAGGGTGGAGTCCTTTAGGTTTTCCAAATAAAGTATCATGTCACCTGTGAAGAGAGTTTGACTTCTTCTTTGCCAATTTGAATACATTATTTTTTTTTAAATTTTTGTTGTCTGATTGCTCTTGTTAGGACTTCTAGTATTATGCTGAACAATAGTGGCAAGAGTAGACATCCTTGTCGTGTACCTGATCTTAAGGGAAAGACTCTTTGTTCTTCCCCAATGAAAACAATATTTACTGTGGGTTTTTTATACATGAATTTTATGAAATTTAGGAATGTTCTATCTATCCCTGTACTCTGACGAGTTTTAATCAGGAAAGGATGCTACATTTTGTCAAATGCTTTTTCTGCGTCAATTGAGAGGACCATGTAGTTCTTCTTTCTTCTCTTATTAATGTGCTCATCACATTGATTTATTTGCAAATGTTGAACCACACTTGCATCCTCAGAATAAGTCCCACCTGGTCCTGATGGATAATAGTTTCAATGTACTGTTGGATCCTATTAGCTAGGAACTTGTCATGAATTTTGGCATCCATATTCAACAAGGACAGTTGTCTGAAATTCTTCTTTTTGATGGGGTCTTTGCCTGGTTTTTGGATCAAAGTAATGCTTGCTGCACAGAATGAGTCTGGAAGTTTTCCTTCTCTGTGTATTTTTGAAACAGCTTCAGGAGAATAGGTATTATTTCTTCTTTGAATGATTCCCAGAATTCTTCAGGGAATCCATCAGGCCCTGGACTCTTGTTTCTGGAGAGTTTTTTTTTTTTTTTTAAGATTTATTTATTTATTTATTTATTTATTTATTTATTTGAAGAGAGAGATCACAAGTAGGCAGAGAGGCAGGCAGAGAGAGAGAGAGAGAGAGAGAAGCAGGCTCCCTGCTGAGCAGAGAGCCCGATGTGGGACTCGATCCCAGGACCCTGAGATCATGACCTGAGCTGAAGGCAGTGGTTTAACCCACTGAGCCACCCAGGAACCCCTCTGGAGAGGTTTTTGATCACTGCTTCAATCTCATTACTGGCTATTGGTATATTTAGGTTGCCAGTTTCTTCCTGTTTCAGTTTTAGAAGTTTATAGGTTTTCATGAAGGCATCCATTTCTTCTATGTTGCTTATCTTATTGGCATATGGCTGTTGATGATAATTTCTGATTATTGTTTCTATTCTCTTGTTGTTAGTCTTGATTGCCCCTATCATTCATAATTTTATTAATTTGGGTCATTTCTCTTTTCTTTTTGATAAGTCTGGCCACTGGTTTATAGAAATTATTAATTCTCTCAAAGAATGAGCTTATAGTTTCATTGATGTGTTCGACTATATTTCTGGTTTCTAATTAATTGATCTCTGCTCTAATCTTAATTATTTGTGTTAAGCTTCATTTGTTGAATCTCCAGTTCTTTAAGGTGTAAAGATAATTTGTGTATTCAGGATTTTTCTTTCTTTCTTTCTTTTCTTTTTTTTTTTTTTTTTAAGTGAGGCTTGGATGGCTATGTATTTCACCCTTAGGACCACCTTTGTCATAATAGGTTTTGGATCTACATGTCTTCATTCTCATTGGTTTCCATGAGTTGTTTAAGTACTTGTTTGATTTACTGGTTGATCCAAGAATTCTTGAGCAGGCTTGTCTTCAGCTTCCAAGTGTTTGAATTTCTTCCAAATTTTTTCTTGTGATTGAGTTCCAGTTTCAAAGCACTGTGGTCTGAGAATATGCAGGGGATACACTCAATCTTTTGGTATTAGTTGAGACCTGATTTGTGTCCCAGTATGTGGTCTATTCTGGAGACTCTTCTATGTGAGCTCTAGAAGAATGAGTATTCTGTTGTTTTAGGGTGGAATGCTGTGTTTATATCTATGAGGTTCATCTTGTCCAGTGTGTCATTCAAAGCTTTTTGTTGTTGTTGTTATTGTTGTTGTTGTTGATTTTCTGCTTAGATGATCTGTCATTTGCTGATAGTGGAGTGTTGAGGTCTTCTGCTAATTGTTATCAATATGTCTTTTTAATTTATTTAAAAATAAACAAAATTTGGAGCACCTGGGTGGCTCAGTGGGTTAAAGCCTCTGCCTTCAGCTCAGGTCATGTTCCCAAGGTCCTGGGATCGAGCCCCGCATCGGGCTCTCTGCTCAGTGGGGAGCCTGCTTCCTCCTCTCACTCTGCCTGTCTCTCTGCCTACTTGTGATCTGTCTGTCAAATAAGTAAATAAAAATCTTTAAAAAAATAAATAAAATAAACAAAATTTGCAAATTCTGGCTCATGTAGTTGACTACTTCCATGTTGGGGGTATAGATATTTATAATTGTTAGATCTTGTTGGATAGATCATTTAAGAATGATACAATGTCTTTCTGTATCTCTGACTACAGTCGTTAGCCTAAAATTTAATTTGTCTGATTTGAGAATTGCTACCCCAGTTTTCTTTTGCAGTTTGTTGGCATGAAAGATGGTTATGCATCCCTTCACTTTCAGTCTGGATGTATCTTTAGGTTCCAAATGTGTCTCTTTTTTTTTTATTTTTTTAAATTTGATTCATTTTTTTTTTCAGTATTCCAAAATTCATTGCTTATGCACCACACCCAGTGTTCCATGCAGTATGTGTCTTTCTTGATACCCACCACCAGGTTTACCCAACCCTTCACTCCCCTCCCTTCTAAAACCCAGTTTGTTTCTCAGAGTCCATAGTCTCTCATGGTTTTCTCCCCTCTTCGATTTCCCCCAACTTACTTCTCCTCTCAATCCATCCAATCTGCAACCCTGTGCTATTTCACGGGAGCATTTAGGCCATTCATGTTGAGGGTGCTATTGAAGGATATGATTTTATTGTCATTATGTTGCCTGTGACATCTTTGTTTCTATAGCTTATAAATTTATGTTCTATATCTCTCTTGGAGTCTTTCTCCTTTTATAGAATCCCCCTTAATATTTCTTTCAGGGCATGCTTAGAGGTCCCATATTCTTTCAGTTTTCACAGGTCTTGGAAGCTCTATCTCTCCATCAGTTCTAAATGGCAGTCTTGCTGGATAAAATATTCTTGGCTGCATGTTCTTTTTATTTAATACTCTGAATATGTCTTTCCAGCCCTTTCTGGGTTTCCAGTCTCTATAGACAGGTCTGACATTATTCTGATCTTCCTCCCTCTTTATATAAGGAATCATTTCCCCATAACTGCCCTTAAGATGTTTTTCTTGGTTTTAGGATTCATTAGTTTTACTATTACATGCTGGGGCATTGGTTTATTCTCCTTCATCTTGGGAGGAGTTCTTTCTCTCTCTAGGACACAAATGCTTGCTTCATTCCCCAGATTAAGGAAGTTCCCAGCTAGGATCTGCTCAAATATAACTTCTACTCCTCTCTCTCTCTCTCCACCCCCTCAGGGATCCCAATAATTCTGACACTGGATCATTTCATGGCATCATTTATTTCTCTAATTCTGTTTCCATGGATTCTAAGTTGTTTGTTCTAGGCCTCCTCTTGTTCCTTCTTTTCTATCAGTTTGTCTTCTAGATCACTAATTCATTCTTCTGCCTCATTTACCCTAGCTGTTAAAATGCCTTGATTGGATAGGATCTCACTGATAGAATTTTTTATTTCTGCCAGATCAGCTCTCACTTCTGCCTTAGAGAATCTATGTTGCCATTAATGGTTTTCTCCATCTTAACTACTGCCTGCATAACTTTAACCCTGAAGTCTATTTCCAACATCTTGCTTATATCCATATCCATTAGTTCTGTGGCAGAGGTCATAGTCTCTGAATTTTTCCTGCGTTAGGGGTTTTTCCTCTTACTCATTCTATTAGGGGTGGTTGAGGGAATGTAAAGAGTCCAAATGATTGAACATAACCCAAGCAAGATGCACCTCCTTTATAGGGACCTTAGGGTTGCCAATTTCTTGTTTTTGCAGCCTATCTTCTGGAGGAAGTTCCTGTTGCTCTGTTACTCAGGCAACCTTGTTTGGGCAGAGTTGCCCTGTCCCCTGTGGGTGGGGATGAACTCAGTGAAAACCAGTTTTAGAGGACTTTTGTTCTCTGGCATCTTTTCCTGGTAACTTTCAGTGTCTCGTCTAAGAGTCAGAGCAGAAGTGACTGTATCCAAACCTCTGCCTCAGAACAGAGATTGCAGCCTGCTCTTCAGTAAGCACTTTAGGCCACACTGTTTTTGTTTTTGTTTGTGCTGCTAAAAACTGCTGCATCCTGTGTCATGTGCCCCACAGAAGCACTCCCACCCAGCTCTCACTTCCAGGTCTAAACATGACTCTGACCTCTGTGCTTCTAAAATGGCCAGATGTCCCAGTTCTTATATGCACCCTTGCAGCTTCAGGTTTCAGTCTGGTGGGCTGCCCTAAAGTCCCTTCCCCACGACTATCAGTCTGGGAGTTTGCTCCAGGTCCCCAGCGTGGGAGGATTTTGCCCTCCCATGGTGCAGGATCCAGGAAGCTCTCTCCCTCTTCCACTTATCTTCTGATATATGCCTGCATAATCATGGCTCCCTCCTTTATAATTTGAAACCAACAACCAGAGACATTCTGTTTGTAGAGATCCAGATATATCTTCTTACATCTCAGGCTGATTTTGTGGGTGTTCAGAGTGATCTGGTAGATATACAGCTCAATTCAGGGGATGAGCTGAAAACTCCTCTGCCCTATTGCCTACAGGGATAATCCTTACAGTGCATTTGTTGTGAATAGATTTAGTTCTGTTTATCTGCACAGAATTACTTACCAACAGGAATTTCCTAAATGGGCCAAATTTTAGATATCAGAATAAGTTTGATAGCCTTCTTGATAATGGTAATATTTTGAAATGGATATCAGCCCAGTTATAAAGCTTTATAAAAAAAAAAGTCCACCAAATGTGCTTTCAACCACTTCATGTAGGAGATCTTTTCATATAGAGAAAATGTGGTAATTTCTTTGTTATTCATTAAGTAGATGTTTATTGTGTACCTACTACATGCAGGTATGCAATAATAATATAGAGATCCTGCTCCTCAAGAATTTTAGTGTATTGTGGGTAAGATCCACTTTTACCTACATCAACTTTATAACTATAACTTATTAACTTCTAATGGCACCAAATATACATGTGATGTCATGATTTAATTCTACTAAAGCAAATACTTTATAGGTTTTAAATTTGGTGCAATGGAAAAAGCCACTTATCGAATGAACCTAGTCAGCTGCTCAGCACCTTGACTTTACTTTCAACTTAACATTGGACAGCCTATAGTTTTCAAAGGTACTGTCTTTGCCAATAAAATGTCTCCAAGGGAGACAATCACCATACCTTAAGTTCAGCAGAAGCTGAAAGGCATACAGGGAGTGGAAAAAAAATTATAATGAAAAAAAGAAGAATGCCTTAGGTATGCCATGATTAGAGGCTATTGTTATAGGGAAAATGGATACAGCCTTACTAGAAGCAGGGCATCCTATATGATTGGTTTGGGAACACATTTGGAATAAGGAAAGCTGACAGTCACTGACCAAATCCTGACCTTTCTGGTTGGAGTCTATGGAGGCTGTAGGTCAGAATTCTATTTTCATATCTGATCTAGTCATTGTTTATTCAGTCTCTCATTGTCAAGCATTATTATCATTCATGTTCAATACTTTTGTGAGTATCTACTATGGACCAGGTAGTGTTTTAGATATCAACAGGAGACAGTGACCACCAACACAGGAAAAAACAGGAAAAAAAAAACAAAAATTCCTGTCCTGGATAAATTGCATCCAACATGGGCAAAACTAACTGCAGTTTTAAACTGAGCCACAAACATGGTCACATTGAGAAAGTTGACATTGAGAAATAGAGTTGAGGGAACAAGAATTCTTGGAGAAAATAATTCTAGGAAGAATGAACAATAAGTTTAGAGATTCTGAAGCTTGACATGCTCATGTATTTTATGGATAGCTTGAAATCTACATGACTTGAATAAATAAGGGGGAAGAGTAGAAGGACATGTGAAATATAATACAGCAATATAAATAAATATAAATAAAATGTAAATTTTATAAATAAATTTACTATAAATAAAATATAGCTATATTTAACTATGTATATATAACTATATATTTAAGAACAAATATAAATAAATTATAAAATATAAAAACATATTAATACAAATCTATTAGCATATAATAACACTAATTATAAATGCACTTGGTGGGAACAGTCAGGCTGTTTTCTTGCCTCAGCATCCAATTTACCTCTGTATTTGTTTTGGTTAAAAAAGAAAATTCTGATTCACCTATGTAACTAGAGGAAATAACAGCTTATAAAAAATACCTTGCAGCCTTAGTATCCATTTCAATGGATTTGATTTTTCTTATAAGTATTTAAATTTGATAAGAAAGAAATAGGGTCTTTAATAGGGTCTTTAATAATTACTAAAACCAATATGATGTCATTTTTTCTTTTTTTTTTTCCATTTCTTTTTTCTTTCTTTCTTTTTTTTTTTAGACCAGAAAGTATTTTATTGACATAATGGATATTTGTACTTCCCTGTCATCACCTTGGGTAATGGCACCAGGCCCAGGCAAGAGACCTGCCCTTTCACTTTACAGATGCAGTTCAGCAGACAGTACTTCTGGGAGCCAGTGGGATAGGTGAGAAAGCTGCTTTTTCTCTTATTCCTCTTTTTGAGGATCTCCTTGTTCTTCTACAAGATCTGTTGGATGTGCTCCATGATCTCTTTATTATAACTGGTCTCTACATCCATGAGTACCTGCTATTTGGAATGAAGATAGAACCTCAGAAATGGAAATGCCATCCCGTTTCTAAACATCATGATCTGCACCTAAGGTTTTTTCTACTTGTTCTTAGATATGTTGAAAAACACAAATTTCCTGGTGCCCTTGTCCAGCTCCTTGTGCATGTTGTATTTCACAGTCATGACCTTCACTGACCTTGAACGCCATCTCCCCATGGTAAGGTGTGGCAGATCAGGAAGCAACCCTTCACAGGCATGGTGGAGGAGGGGTTGGGCCATGGGACTAGCAGAAAGGAGAGACTCAGAGCAGCAAACACAGCTGGCCCAACAGAGAACACACCACTTCACCTCACAACTGATTTCCTCTTCCTTTGTGGACACAGAGGAAGGAGGGGCCAGGGGAGGGAGCAACTATTTTTTTCCCCTTTTTTTCCCCACTCACTTTTTTCCTTTTTGACAACAGAAATTACTGGTGAATTAAACACATGCAAGCAGATGTTTCCATGTTTTGATGAGCATTTGAGTGTGACTTAGGTATACGATAGCCATAGACTGGCTTATACAATTTACTTTCATAATCATAGATCAGACATTTTTAAGGATGAGTACTATAAACTCCTTAGTCAATGGCACACTGATAAAATTTTCATGTATGTTCAAGAAATGTCAGTAACTGTTTTATTTCCAGTTCTTTATTAAAAAATGTGTCAATTTGACAGCCTAAGAAAATGGGATAGGGATTTCAGTAAGAAGTTAAAGCTTGGTGTGTTGTATATTGGAGTGTGTATTTTCCATTTACTGGTAAATTCATTGAGACAGATAAAGACAAGGTAAATTCATTGAGACAAATAAAGACAAGATTCATTGAGACAAAGACAAGTTTCAGGAATGACAAAGCATTGTCAATTACAGTGAATTTTTACTGAATTAGCATATTTATTCATAAAAATTTTTATTTCTTTGATATGGAATATATAACCCAGTAAACAACTTGAACTTAATTATCAACTTTTACCTGAATATAACAAATACAGTAAAAGGAAAGGAGGTTTACATTCAATTAGGGAACTGAGTGACTCTGTAAAGCATAATATCATTTGTAACATATGAATCTCAGAACAAGAAGGGAAGAAAAGGGAGCAGAAGGTTTATAGGTTTATTTGAGAAAATTATAGCTGAATATCCACTAATCTGGGGAATAAAATAGACATTCAGATCCAGGAGGCATAGAGAACTTCCATCAAAATCAACAAAAGCAGGCCAGCATCAAGACTTATTGTAATAAAATTTGTAAAATACAGACATAAGGAAAGAATCCTGAAGGTGGCAAGGAAAAAGAAATCCCTAATCTACAAAGGAAGACAAATCAGGTTAGCAGGAAATCTCTCCACAGAAACTTGGCAGGTGAGAAGACAGTGGCATGCTATATTCAATGTACTGAGTAGGGAAAATATACATCCAAGAATACTCTATCTAGCAAGGCTGTCATTCTGAATAGAAGGAGAGAGAAGGAGTTTCCCAGAAACAAAAACAGGAGTTCAAGACCACTAAACCAGCAACCAGCCCTGCAAGAAATATTAAAGGGGATTCTTTGAGTGGGAAAGAAAAATCAAAAGCAACAAAAAGTAGAAAGGAACAGAGAAAATCTCAAGAAATAGTGACTTCAGAGGTAATACAATGGCACTAAATTCATATTTCTTAACAATTGCTCTGAATGTAAATGGACTAAAAGCTCCAATCAAAAGGCATAGGGTATCAAAATGGGTAAAAACAAAACAAAATAAAACAAAACAAGACCCATCTATATGCTAGTTACAAGAGACTCATTTTATTCACCTCCAGATTGAAAATGAGGGGATTGAGAACCATTTATCATACTAATAAGTGTCAAAGGAAGGCCAGAGTAGCCATACTTATATCAGACAAACTATATTTTAAACTAAAGAGTATGACAAGAGGTGAAGAAGGGCACTATATCATAATAAAGGGGTCCATCCAACAAGATATCCTTTTTCTAACAATTGTAAAATTTTGCCTCCAACTTGGGAGCACCCAAATATGTAAATCAATTAATAACAAACATAAGGTAACTCATTGATAACAATGAAATAATAGTAGGGGAATTTGACACCCCACTGATAGCAATGAACAGATCATCTAAGCAGAAAATCAACAAGGAAACCAGGGCTTTGAATGACACACTTGACAAGATGGACTTAACAGATATATTAACAGATTAACAGACTTAATGGATATATTCAGAACACTTCATCCAAAAGCAGAAGAATACACATTCTTTTCAAGTGCACATGGAACATTCTCCAGAACAGATTACAGATACTGAGTAACAAATCAGACCCCAACAAGCACAGAATGACTGATATCATTCTATGCATATTTTCAGACCACACTTGAAGTGAACCACAAAACAAACAAACAGCAACAACAACAACAAAAAAAATACAACAACTTGGAAAGGCCACATGGAGTTTCAACAACTAAAGAATGAATGGGTAAACCAGGAAATTAAAGAAAAAAAAAATACATGGAAGCAAATGAAAATGAAAACAGAACAGTCCAAAACCTTTGTGATGCAGGAGATTGTCATAAGAGGATAATATATAGCAATACTAGCCTATCCCAAGAATCAAGAAAATTTTCAAATACACAACCTAAACTTATACCTAAAGGATCTAGAAAAGGAATAACAAATAAAGCCTAAAACCATAAGAAGAAGGAAAATAACAAAGGTTAGAGCAGAAATAAATGATACATAAACAAACAAAAAACCAGAGTAGAACAGATCAATGAAGCTATTAGCTGGTTCTTTGAAAGAATTAATAGAAATGATAAACCAGTATGTGCTATGGTGAGTGCTGTGAAGTGTGTAAACCTGGCGATTCACAGACCTGTACCCCTGGGGGTAAAAATACATTATATGTTTATTAAAAAAAAAAAAAGAAGAAAGAAAGAAAGAAGAAAGAAAATATCTGCTTAAAGGGGAAAAAAAAGAAAAAAAAAAGAAATGATAAACCACTAGTCAGATTTATCAAAAATAAAAGAGAAAGGAGCCAAATAAATGAAATCACCAATGAAGAAGAGAGATTACAACAAACACTGCAAAAATACAAACAATTATAATATATTATTAAAATTTACATGCCAACAAACTGGGCAATCTGGAAGAAATGAATAAATTCCTAGAAACATCTAAACTACCAAAACTGAAACAAGAAAAAGTAGAAAATTTGAGCAGATGAATAATGAGCAAAGAAATTGAATCAGTAATCAAAAATCTCCAACAAATAGAAGTCCAGGGTCAGATGGCATTCTGGAATTCTACCAGTTATTTAAAGAAGAGGTAATACCTATTCTTCTCAAAGTTTTCCAAAAATAGAAATGGAAAGAAAATTTCCAAATTCATTCTATGAGACCAACATTACCTTGATTTCGAAGCCAGACAAATACCCCACTAAAAAGAAGAATTACAGACCAGTAGCCCTGATGAACATGGATGCAAAAATTCACAAAAATGTACTAGCAAATCGAATCTGACAACACATTAAAAGAATTGCGTGGGATTTATTCCTGGGCTGCAGAGTTGGTTTAATATTTGCAAGTCAGTGAATGTGAGACATAATATTAGTAAAAGAAAGGATAAGAACCATATGATCCTCCAACAGATGCAGAAAAAATATTTGACAATGTATAGTCTCCATTCTTTTTTTTTTTAAGATTTTATTTATTTGAGAGAGAGAGAGAGAGTATGAAAGGGATGAGGTGCAGAGGGAGAAGCTGGCTCCCTGATGAGCAGAGGGTCTGATGTGGGACTTGATCCTGGGACTCCAGGATCATGACCTGAGCCAAAGGCAGTTGCTTAACGAACTGAGCCACCCAGGTGCCCTACAGTCTCCATTTTTGATAAAAATCCTCAACAAAGAAGGTTAGAGGGAGCACACCTCAACGTTATAAAGGCCATAACAAAAGACCCACAATTAATATCATCCTTAATGGAAAAAAACGAGACCTTTTCCTCCAAGGTGAGGAAAATGACAGGATGTCCACTCTCACTGTTGTTATTTGACATAGTACAGAAATCTCGGCCTCAACAATCAGACAACAAAAAGAAAAAAATTGCATCTAAATTGGTAGGGAAGAAGTCAAATTTTCACTACTCCCAGATGACATGATATTCTATGTAGAAAACCTGAAAGGCTCCACCAAAAAATTGCTAGAGCTCATGTATGAATTCAACAATGTTGCAGGATGTAAAATCAATGTACAAAAATCTATTGTATTTCTATACACCAATAATGAAGCAGCAGAAAGAGAAATCAAGGAATTGATCCCATACA
This sequence comes from Mustela nigripes, assembly GCF_022355385.1. Lineage (NCBI taxonomy): Eukaryota > Metazoa > Chordata > Mammalia > Carnivora > Mustelidae > Mustela > Mustela nigripes. The sequence continues at coordinate 24,485,145 of NC_081575.1, read as the reverse complement.
CAATTGCACAAAAAACCACAAGATACCTAGGGATAAACCTAATCAAAGAGGTAAAATATCTGTACTCTGAAAAACTATAAAACCCTTAAGAATGAAATTGAAGATGACACAAAGAAAGGAAAAAAATATTACTCGCTCATGGATTGAAAGAACAAATATTGTTAAAATGTCTATACTACCCAATGCAGTCTATATATTTAAAGCAATCCTTATCAAAAAGTCGCCAGCATTTTTCACAGAGTTAGAACAAACAATCCTAAAATATATATGGAAGTACAAAAGAACCTGAATAACCAAAGCAATCTTGAAAAAGAAAAGCGAAGCTGGAGGCATCACAATTTCAGACTTTAAGTTATATTACAAAGCTGTAATCATTAAGACAGTATGTTACTGGCACAAAAACAGACAAATAGATCAATGGAATAGAATAAAAATGCAGAAATGGACCCACAATTATATGATCAACATATCTTTGACAAAGCAGGAAAGAATATCTAATGGGAAAATGATAGTCTCTTCAACAAACGGTGTTGGGAAAACTGTACAGCAACATGCAAAAGAATGAAATTGGATCAGTTTCTTACATCATACACAAAAATAAATTCAAAATGGATGAAAGATCTAAATGTGAAACAGTAAACCACCAAAGTGGAGAACACAGGTAGCAACCTCATTGACCTTGGCCACAGCAACTTCTGACTAGACACATCTCCGGAGGCAAGGGAAACAAAAGCAAAACTGAACTTCTCAGACTTTTTCAAGATAAAAAGTGTCTGCACAGTGAGAGAAACAATCAATAAAACTAAAGGTAGACTATGGAATGGGAGAAGATACTTGCAAATTACATATCTGATAAAGGGTTAGTATCAAAAATGTATAAAAAACTTATCAAACTCAAGACCCCAAAACCAAATATTCCAGTTAAGAAATAGAAGACATGAACAGACATTTTTCAAAGAAGTCATAAAGATCACTAACAGACACATGAAAATGTGCTCAACATAATGCCTGGAAGTTCATCAATATTGTCACAAATAGTGGGAATTTCTTGTGTTTTTTATGGCTAAATAATATTTCATTGCATATATATGCTGCAACTTCTTCTTTCTTTCATCCACTTAGGATGAAGATCCTTAGGTTCTTTCCATGTCTTGGCTATTGTAAATAATGCTGCTATGAATGTAGGGGTATAGGAATCTTTTGAAGTTAGTTTTTTCATTTCCTTCGGGTGTATTCCCAAAAGTGGAATTGTTGAATCATATGGTAGTTCCATTTCTAATTTTTACAGGATCTAACATACTATTTCCTGTAGTGGTTATACCAATTTACAATTCCACCAAGTCCATAAGGGTTCCCTTTTCTACATACCCATGTCAGCATTTGCTATCCCTTGTCTTTTTTATCATGACCATTCTAAAATGTGTGCGAAAATATCTCTTTATAGGATTTTTTTTGTTTTAACTTTTTAATTTTTTAAAGATTATACTTACTTTTTAAAATTTATTTTCAGAGTAACAGTATTCATTGTTTTTACACCACACCCAATGCTCCATGCAATCCGTGTCCTCTCCAATAACCACCACCTAGTTCCCCGAACCTCCCACTCCCCACCTCTTCAAAACCCTCAGATTGTTTTCAGAGTCCATAGTCTCTCATGGATCACCTCTCCTTCCAATTTCCCTCAACTCCCTTCTCCTCTCTAACTCCCCTTGTCCTCCATGCTATTTGTTATGCTCCATAAAGATGTGAAACCATGTGATAATTGACTCTCTCTGCTTGACTTATTTCACTCAGCATAATCTCTTCCAGTCCCATCCATGTTGCTACAAAAGTTGGGTATTCATCCTTTCTGATGGAGGCATAATACTCCATAGTGTATATGGACCACATCTTCCTTATCCATTCATCCGTTGAAGGGCATCTTGGTTCTTTCCACAGTTTGGCGACCGTGGCCATTGCTGCTATAAACATTGGGATACAGATGGCCCTTCTTTTCACTACATCTGTATCTTTGGGGTAAATACGCAGGAGTGCAATGGCAGGGTCATAGGGAAGTTCTATTTTTAATTTCTTGAGGAATCTCCATACTGTTCTCCAAAGAGGCTACACCAAATTGCATTCCAACCAACAGTGTAAGAGGGTTCCCCTTTCTCCATATCCTCTCCAACACATGTTGCATCCTGTCACTTTATTCAATCTGCAAACTTGTGCCGTTTTATGGGCGCATTTAGGCCATTCACATTGAGAGTGATTATTGATAGATACGTTTTTATTGACATCGTGTTACCTTAGAACTCTTTCTTTCTGTAGGCTGTCTCTATATTTCTGTTAATTGCTCTTCTTAGGATTTTTCCTCTTTTATAGAACCCCCCTTAATATTTCCTGCAGTGTTGGCTTGGTGGTTGCATAGTCTCTTAAGCCTTGCCGGTCTTGGAAACTCTTTATCTCTCCATCCATTTTGAATGTCAGTGTTGCTGGATAAAGTATTCTTTATTTTTTCTTCTCATTTAGTGCCCTGAATATATCTTGCCAGCCCTTTCTGGCTTGCCAGGTCTCCATGGACAGGTCTGACGTTATTCTGATGGGCTTTCCTCTGTAAGTTAGGAGCCTCTTTGTCCTAGTGGCTTTCAAGAGATTATATCTACAATTATGATTCCTCAGTTTGACTATCAGATGCCTTGATGTTTTTCTGGAATCTATAATCTTGGGTCAAGACCGTTTGGCCTCTAGTACATGAACGCTGGTTCCTTTCGCAAGATTGGGAAAATTTTCATGAAGAACTTGTTCCACTATATCTTCTAGACTTCTTTTTCTTTCTCCTCCCCTTCAGGGATTCCAATAATTCTGATGTTGGAACGCGCATGGCATCATTTATTTCCCTGATTCTGTTTTCGTGGCTTCTAAGCTGTTTGTTCCATTTTTCCTCCTGATCCTTTCTCTCTATCTGTTTTCCCTCCAGATCACTAATTCTATCTTCTGTCTCAGTTACCCTAGCTTTTAGAGAATTTAGATTAGATTGGAACTCATTGAGAGCATTGTGAACCTCATCCCTGGTAGCCTTCAGCTCTGCCATAACATTGTGAGCATCAACTCTGGTCGCTTTCAGTTCGGCCCTAATCAATTCTGTTTGGTCATCCATGGCTTTCTCCAACCTAGCTATTGCCTGGATAATTGTTAGCCTGAATTCTCTTTACGACATATTGTCTATGTTGATAGCCATTAGCTCTGTTGCAGAGGGCCCATCCTCTGTATTTTTATTCTGTTGGGCATTCCTCCTCCTAGTCATTTTGGTGAGAGATGGCTGAACGGATGCAGCTGCAGTCAAGGTGCACCCTGGAACACTTCTGAGCAATCAGGATTCCCCAACCAAATGAGAAAAAAAAAAAAAAAAGAAAAAGAAAAAGAAAAAAGAAAAAAGAGAGAGAGACAGGAAAGAAAGGGAAGATAAAAGGGAAGGTACTGTCCAAATGGGCCCCAAGGTAAGATTTATGAAGTATACAAACAAAAACAGACAAACAAAAAGACTGATAAATGTATATGACAAGAGAAAAAATATATATGTATATATATAAGCAACTAAAGGAAGAACCTCATCAAAAAGAACCCCAAGTGTAAGATTTATATACTATCAGGACAAACACAAAGCACAGAAACACTGGTGGAAGAAAAAGATGGGAGAGTGGTTATAAATTCTCAATGTGGGTGAGGAAGATTGTTTTGATTCTTCCTGGATGTATCTTGATATCTTTGTTAAAGGACTCAACTTTCCTAAGTAAAGGGGGATTAAAAATTGGTTTACTTATAGGGGTAGCATTGATTAGGGAAAGGGGATTACCTTGAAGTTTAACTCTATATGAATATTAGAAAATAAAAAAGGAATAAACTCGACTAAACTAAACTAAAATTTAAAAAAAGAAATTAAAAAAATAGAAATGCAAAAGAAAAACACAGGTGTATGTATCAAAAAGTTCAGGTTAGAAGGTTATTATGGAATTTGATGTACTGGACATCTCACTGTGATGGTAAATAGGTTAAAAATTACCTATGTTAAAAAATGGGCCACAATAGTGGGAACGAATTAAAAATAAAAGTTGTCCTATGAAGTAGTGGTGATTGTTTTCTTGCCGTCTTTTTATTTTATTTTTTTTTTCCTTTCTTGGTTGGTTTTCTGGGTAAGGGGCCTGCCACGTGGGTTTTCAGTCTATCATGTTCCCTGAGTTTAGTCCTCATGGCCCCCTCAAGGAGGTGGGCTCTGAGGAAACTTTTTTTCAGGCTTTTGTTCTCTGGAGGTTTTATGTTTGTTTACTTTTTTTTTTCTCTTTTGCCTTGACCGCTTTTGATGGTTTTTGTAGGTTTAGAGGAAAGAAAACTGCACCCTGACCTCCCTCTCAGAGCCAAGCCTCAGTCTGGTTGCAGAGTCCAAATAAATTCCCCCTTGGCCACTGGCAGAGCAGGTTCCGAGTTGTGGTCCCTGGGGATGCAGGATTTTTTGCTTGTACCCAAATCCACAGTAGCGGTGGCTGTCTGGGCAGCTCCAAAATGCCAGAGAGGTTCCAAGCAGGGATCGCACACTGAGATTTTCCCGCTGGCCTGGGCTGGGAGTTCCTGGTCTTTCAGGGTCCGAGAGCACCGGACTGGCACCTTTGGGCACCTCTCTCAGGGGAGGGCGCGGGGCGAGACTCAGACTCTGATAGCACGGCAGGACACTCATGTGGAGATTGCAAAAAGGCTGTGTTTCTGCAGTCTATCGAGGCTTCCAGCCCCTCACAGGAGCCAGACCCCACACACTCTCAGGTGCGCTGTTGGCTCAGGGACCAAGACCTGGTTTCTCCACTGCACTCTCTCTGGCTCTCTGCTAGGGGTGGCTGTCCTGGGTCTGGGGAATTAAGCCCCTGTCCCTAGCCATCCCGATTCCCACAGCCCCCACCCCCACCCCCCCAGTGATCCTTTGCTCTTTTTGAGTGCTTTCTACCTGACTCCAAGTTAATGCTGGTCCCCAGACGCAGGGCACTCTCGTATTGGGATATTACTTTCCAGTGGGTCACCTCTGGTGGCTACTCCCCATTTTGTTTAACTTCTGATATCAGTCCGACATTCCCACTCCACTTTACCTGCCCACTGGCATCTTCTGTTCCTGTAGAGACCCAGACGTGTATAATTCTGATCTCAGGCTGATTTCGTGGGTGATAGGAGTTCTTTGGAAGGTAATCAGCTCACTTTAGGGTCCAGGTTGAAAGGGCACCTCCTCCTCCTTCCCCGCCATATTGTCTTCCACTCTAGAATTCCTCTCTTTATAGTTTTAATTTGTATTTTCCTAATGACTAGTGCATATAACTGGCTTTTCATATACCTTCCTTGGAGAAATATCTATTTAAGTCTTTTGCCAATTTCGTGACTGAGCTATTTAATTGTTGTTTTTATTTTTTTGTTTCTGTTTTTTTTTTTCTTCTTTCTTGTCCTTTTTCCCCCCTGCTATTGAATTTTAGGAGTTCTTGATATACTTTGGATATTAACCACTTATCAGATATCACTTGTAAAATATTTATCTCATTCCATTAGCTTGTCTTTTCACTTTATTGATGTATTTCACTTTATTGTTTGTGTTTCTTTATTTGTGTGTTGCTGTACAGAAGATTTTTAGTTTGATGTAGCCCACTTGTTTATTTTTATTTTGTTGCTTGTGCTTTAGATGTCATATCCAAAAAACACATTACCAGAACACATGTTGAAAAGCTTTATTTCTTATAAGGAATAATGCAGAGGATCATAGGAGAGGGGAGGGAAATCTGAATGGGAAGAAATCAGAGAAGGAGACAAACCAGGAGAGACTCTTGAGTCTAAGAAACAAACTAAGGGTTGTGGAAAGGGAGGTGAGTGGGAGGATTGGGTGTCTGGATGATAGGAATTAAGGAGGGCATGTAATGTGTTGAGCACCAGGTGTGATATGCAACTAATGAATCATTGAACACTACATCATGAACTAAGGAGGTACTATATGTTGGCTAATTGAAGTCAAAGGAAAAAAAGAGATGAAATCAGAAAAAAAAAGTTTTATTCCTATGTTTTCTTAGAAATAAATTAAATGAATGAATGAATGAATGAATGAATAAATAAAACCTTCATGGTTTTAGGTCTTATATTTAAGTCTTTAATCCATTTTGAGTTAATTTTTTTGAATAGTCTAAGATGAGGGTTAGTTTCATTCTTTTACATATGAATTTCCTGTTATCCCAGCACCATTTATTGAAAAGATTTTCTTTTCTCCATTGAGTAATCTTGGCTCCGTTGCCAAATATTAGTGAACTGGATATGCTCGAATTTATTTCTGGGTTCTTACTTCTATTTCATTGGTCTATTTGTCTGTTTTTATGCTAATGCCACACTGTTTTGGTGGCTATAAGTTCATAGTAGTGCTTGAAGTCAAGAAGTGTGGTTCCTTCTTTGTTCTTTCTCAGGATTTCTTTGAGTATTTGGGGTATTTAGAGTCTTTAGTTGTTACACATAAATTTTTATGAGTTTTTTTCTACTTATATAAAATATGTCATTAGAATTTTGATAGGTATTGAATCTATTGATCATTTTGGTAGTATTGACATTTTGACAAAATTAATTCTTCCAATCCATAATCACAGGATACCTCTCCATTTGTGTATTCTTTGATTTCTTTCATCAGTGTCTTTTGGCTTTCAGGGTAAAGATTTTTTTACCTCCTTTGTTAAATGCATTCTGGAGCATTTTACTGTTTCTGATGCTATTATAAAAGGTGTCAATTTGTCTCTTTTCCCAAAACTCCATGATTAGTATATAGAAACACTACTAATTTTTGTAGGTTAATTTCTTTAATCCTGTAAATTTACTGAATTCTTTGATTAGGTCTCACAGGTTTTGGTTGAGACTTTAAAATTTTCTCCATATACAAAAATTTTTTTCTAAATATAAAATCATATCATCTGCATATAGAGATAATTTTATCTCTTCCTTTCTAATTCTGAGGTTTTTAAAAATTTCGTTTCTTGCCTTATTGCTATAGGTAGAACTTTAGCACTATACTGAATAAAGGTGGTAAGAGTGGGTACCTCGATCTTGTTCCTAGTCTTAGAGGAAAAGTTTTTAACCCTTCACCATTCCGTATAATGTTAGCTGTTGTCTTGTCATATATGGCCTTTATTATGTTTAGGTATTTTCCTTTTATGCCTAATTTTAAAAGTTTTTAATCATGATTTTTTTATTGTTATGTTACTCACCATACAATACATCATTAGTTTTTGATGTAGTGTCGCAAAATTTTTTTTAAATTTTGTCAAATGTCTTTTCTACATCTATTGACAAATATTTTAAACATTATGTATAAATCAAAGTGGTAAGCTCTACTGAAGTGAACATCTTCCTCTGAAATATTGTTCTCTAATGCCCTATCAGTTTCTAAAACCATTCATTTCTTGTTACATTAGCAGACCTGTAGTAGTGCTTAAGTGACATTAAGTTTCAAAAAAGATTATGTAACAAAGACCATGCCAGAAAGCCTCTATAAAACACAAATTCAACATTGCAGAAGATAGCCTTTACTCTTCTGAAAATGGTACCTCCAGGCGGCTTTCAGAAATATACATCCTTTGAGATAAATCTCACCGGATACTTTAACGGACTCATATTTAAAAGTCTGTTTTCAAGCAAAGGACCTCTCTTTGATAGAGATCTATTATTCCCATTTTTTACTTTTGATTTGAATCTATGTTACTCAGAGCACATCCTAGACAATACAACACAATAGGTAGTTATTCATCTTTACTCTTTCACTATCCTTTTTTCAGTTCTTTTTTTTTTTTTAAGATTTTATTTATTTATCAGAGAGAGAGAGGGGGAGAGAGCGAGCACAGGCAGACAGAATGGCAGGCAGAGGCAGAGGGAAAAGCAGAGGGAAAAGCAAGGAGCCCGATGTGGGACTTGATCCCAGGATGCTGGGATCATGACCTGAGCCGAAGGCAGTTGCTTAACCAACTGAGCCCCCCAGGCGTCCCTCCTTTTTTCAGTTCTAATGATTTTTTTTTTCTTTTTTGGACTCCTTCATTAGAGTATAATGATTCTGACATGGAAAAAAAAGGATAAACTATACTTAATTCCATTAAGCTTTACTATATTATGTGTCATCTCACTTCAGAACATGTGCTATATGTAAATGTGGCATATGTTGATGGTAATATTTACCAGAAGACCCAAGATTTTTACATAATAGAGTTTAGGGTCTTATGATATAAATATGATTAAAGATGTCACCTTTGTTATTGTTTAGATTAAGAAGATTTTACAGCCATAATGTATCAGGATTTCAACCATTTTTTGAAGGAAACCTCATATATCATCCTTGTATAATATCCTGGCCATCAACATGTTTTATAAATAATAGTTGTTCAATAGTGATTTATTATATAGAAATTAAATGGAATTGTAATGTAGAAAAATGTGAAATAGATGAATTTTGTATGTGGATGGTCATCTCTATTGAATAACTAACTATAGGGCTCAGTTATTGGACTTAATTAATCATTTACAATTTACCAAAAAACTTAATAAGACAAAGAATGTAGATAAGCTTATCAAATTTGTGGATGACATAGATTGACAAAATACTAATATACAGCTAAGATTTAATAAGAAAAATCTGACAGACTAAAATGATGAAACTATAGTGATGGATTCTACTAAGTTGTAAAAATTAACTGTGAAAGTATAGGAGAAGGATAAAACTCTTTAGGAGCTGTTTATGTAAAATAGATGCTTCTGTTGACTTAGAGTGCATGTTAGAAACATGTATTGTTGCTATGAAAATAGTGAAATATCAGTCTGCATTCACATAGTGGAAGTCCACAATAAAGTAGTAGTCATCTTCTTCTGCTGGTCAGACCACACTGTTAATCTTGGGTTAAGTTGTCGGGGATGTGCCTTTTAAAATTTTTAAAAATTTTAATTCTATTATAGTTAACATACAGCGTTATGTTAGTTTCAGGTGTATAATACAATGATTAAACAATTCCATACAACACCTAGTGTTCATCATGACAATTAATGCCTTTTAAAAGTGACATGGTCTTTTGAGAGGACAAGGAACTGGAAAGTAAAATGTCTAGAAACTACATAGCAGAGATAGTAGAGGGAACCAGGGAATTTTTGCACAGAAAGAGGAGATATAAGAGAAGATATAAGAGAAACATTGTAATTATCTTCTCATATGTATAATTTGCAGCCCTCTAAATATAGATGTTTAAATCATAATAATAATTTATATTATTATATTATTTATTAACTATTATAAATATAGATGTTTAAACATTTCATTCATTCATTCAACAAATACATGCATGATCTTCATATCTCAGACCCCATTATAAGCTCTGAAGATACAAAGGTGAACAAGTCAATGATCCTACCTCATTGGATTTAATTTTCTAATTTCTTTCATCCCTTGCACTTGTCCCATTCTATGCATTGTATTTAGGCAATTCCATCTACTATCATGGCTTTGTTTTTTTGACCTCCTATCAGCAATTATATTGTTACCCTATAAAGCTGCATCTTTAGGCAGAGCTCATCCCTAAAACCTAAGTCAAATTTATTTGTTTAAGAATTATTTATCTGGGGTGCCTTGGAGGCTCAGTGCATTAAAGCCTCTGCCTTCAGCTCAGGTCATGATCCTAGGGTCCTGGGATCGAGCGCTGCATCAGGCTCTCAGCTCAGTGGGGAGCCTGCTTCCTCCTCTCTCTCTCTGCCTGCCTCTCTGCCCACTTGTGATCTCTGTCTGTCAAATAAATAAATAAAATCTTTTTAAAAAAGAATCCTTTATCTACATCATGCACTCTTCTATGCACTGGGGTTGCAGCAGAAAAGAATACATATGCATTATTCTTGCCCTCATGGATTCCACTGTCTACTGGAAGAAATGAATGTTAAATATTGGCACAGATAAATGTAAATTTAAAATTAGGGATTCTAGGAATGAAAATTAGAGAATGCTGTGAGAACAAATAAGTGGGGAAGGGTACTTAACCTCCCTAAGCAATAATATTTAAGGTAAGACCTCAAAGATAACTAAGCATTAGCCAGACTAAGAGATTGAGAATTAATAATGTTCAGGGGGAGAAAACAACCTATCTGAAAACACTGAGGTACTATGTTCCTATGTTTCTCTCCTTATGAATGTCTCAGAGACAAGTCAAATTTAACATGTCTAAAACTGATATTCGTTGGGGCGCCTGGGTGGCTCAGTGGGTTAAGCCTCTGCCTTCAGCTCAGGAAATGATCTCAGGGTCTTGGGATCCTGCCCCACATCGGGCTCTCTGCTCGGCAGGGAGCCTGCTTCCCCCCCCCCCTCTGTCTGCCTCCCTACCTATTTGTGATCTTTGTCTGTCAAATAAATAAATAAAATCTTAAAAAAAAAACCCTGATATTCGCTGTCTCCCAAAACTGCATCATCTCTCGTAGTCACCCTCAAATTCTCCCTCTTTCTCATATTCTAGGTATGGTCCAACAGTCCCTGTGTTCTTCTATATACCTCAATTCTGCCCCTTTTCTACCATCTCCATTGCAGCAATCTGAGTTCACATTTTTATAATACATTGGTCAAATTCTTGAAACACTCTCAAAATCGATTTTCCTACCAAATATTTTTTTCTACCTTATCTTTCTCCTCACAGTTGACAGAATTAAAATGTTCAAAAATATTATCTTTTGCCCTTAGTTATAATTCTTCACTAGATCTATATTACCTATGGAGTAAAATAGAAACCCCTAAAGAGCATACTAAGGCTCTTCATGATATGCCCCTCCCTACTTCGTGAGCTTTATCTTTTATCAGTCCTCTTCTACTACCTCTAGACACAGTTAAATGGCAATACTTGTCTCATCCTATTATAACATGTTTCATTGTCTTTAAGTTTTCTAGCATTATATCCCTTCTGTATTTTTCTATCACCTAGAACAATAATGGGTCCTCATTAAATGTTGGGAGGAAGGGCTATAAGAATAGGAAGAGAATAGAAGGAAGAAGGGGAAAAACAAAGGGAATAAAATCAAAGTGTTATAGAAAGAATATTGGATGACAGATCCATAGTAGGCTAGTAATGGAAAAATAATGATATGTAGGAAATAAGGTGTTCATATTCTTATCAAGTTGTATAGGAAAAAATATATTTTTTTTTGCACCGTATAGAATTAACACAGAGGTTTTTGGTTTGATTCAGTGTGTCATTCTTTATATTTTACTATTTCTTCATATTTTCATAGTGTTTTCTTGTATTTAAAGCAAAAAATAATAATTTTAGTTAATGTCTCCTCATAACTACACTATAAATTAGGAAGGCCAATTTTGTATTACCAAGGTTTCAAAGAGAGAGGTACTGAGAAATAATAAGTGACTTTTTTCAAGGACACATAGCTATGAGTTGTCAGATGTAGGACAAAAAGCCAGATCCATTTCTTTGAATCTTGTATTTTTTTTTAAACAAATCAATGTGCCAACATGGTTTTGTTCTCTTAAAGATCACTTTTTTTCCATTATTAAGGAAGGTTTTATTATTATTATTATTATTATTATTATTAAAACCATATTTCAAAGAGTGTCTAGCAATCATGTGGAGGGCCTAACTTGATACTAAGGAAATTACATATTTTCTTAGTGACAGATGTTTTACCTAAAGAAAGAGTGATATAACAAGGAAAAGAAAGATGTAGAAATCCTTTCCTTTTAAAATATTGTATTTATTTATTTTAGAGAAAGAGATGAGAGAGAGAGAGAGAGAGAGAGAAAGAGAGAGAGCTTGAGCTGAGGGTAGAGGTAGAAGGAAAAGGAGAAGGGAGAAGCAGACTCCCCACTGAGCAGGGATCCTAAGGCAGGGCTTGATCCCAGAACCCTGGGATCATGACCTGAGCTGAAGGCAGATGTCCAACCAACTGAGCCAGCCAGGCACCCCAGAAATCCTTTCCTTTTAATAAACATTTCTATAATCTCTTAGTATACAATTAGTAAATAATTATTTTTATGAAGTTACAATTATCCTTTACACTTTACAACCATTTGAGATTACATATTGTCATTGTAGAATGTTGGGCCCACTTTCAATTCAGGGTGTTCAATAAAAAAGAATAAAAAAGAATCTATGCTGAATTTTCTTTACCAATTAAGGAGAAAGGAATTGTTTTTCAAAATAAATGAAAATACATTTTATATTTTATAGGGCATAAAGGAGATGCTTCTTCTGTCTGTGGAGGTACTTGCTTAATGAGTAAAGGCCAGGCATATTTTTGACACTTTTCCAAAAAAGGAAAAAACCTACAGAAACATTACATCTGCAAGAGGATTTCAATTTATTCAATTGGAATTTTATGTACTTTTTGCTGACAATGATTCTGGACAAATGGGAAGTTGCTTATTTTACACTTTTTCTCCTTCATGCTATGCCATTGATTCCAAATGCTAATGTCTTAGCTCCAGCCAAGACTAAACTTGGCATGTGTGGTTTCATCCCCTTTTCTTCCCATGGGAATGTCACTACCAGGACTTGTAATTCTTCATAAAGTTCCACGTGGAGGCTCAGGAGGTGTTCACAGGTGATTAAAGTGAAAGCCTACTGTTATTCCTTAGGAGGTACCTACCCTACTTTCCAGGAAAATCTAAAATTAATTTTTAATCAGCAGGTTTAAAGAAGAGCTTTTAAATTGCCTTGAAGATAATCACTAATGGAAACAATGAGAACAACAAAATAATATAAAATAATACAAGAACAATTAAATAGTAGAAATCATGATCAGGCTCAAGAACCATAGGTGGCTTGATGGGCTAAGCCTCTGCCTTGTGCTCAGGTCATGATCTCAGAGTTCTGAGAGTCCCACATTGGGCTCTCTGCATGGCGGGGAGCATGCTTCCTCCTCTCTCTCTCTCTTCTTTCTCTCTCTCTCTGTGCCTACTTGTAATCTCTCTCTGTCAAATAAATAAAATCTTTTAAAAAACATATTTTAAAAGCATTTCTCATTTATATTTCACCTATCAGGGCAATGCCTCCCTATGTGCCTTACATAGAAAAACACAATTTAAAATTAACAACTAAAGTAAAAAGTCTTAAGAACTGTGATTATATTACCCCTTTCAGAACTCAGACTTTCTTTTAATTCTCCAACCAGAGAAAAACAATGATGATCATTTTCCCATCAAAACACAGACTTATTTTGCAACAAGCTTTGAATATTAGAATTGATGGCATGCAGTAGTATAAAATTGTCAATGTCTCTCCTACTTAGGGAGAAAGACTTTGAACCTAGTAAAACCAAGTTGTTATCTAGCCATCTTGTTCTTTGAATTGCATGAAAAATTGTTTTTATGTAAGTTGACAATTTTACATGAACAAATAATTCTTTTATTTTTTGCCTTAATTTAGCCCTCAGAATACAAAGATAAATAACACATCTGCCCCAAAGGTATATAGGGTAAGAAAACACAAACTACAAGAGAACATAAATGCTATAATAGGGAGTAGCATAGGACACCAAGAAAGCATTGAAGAGGTTTTCTAATTTCTATTTGGGCGAAGTCATGTTTTATAAAAGTTTAGATATGGCGACGATGTTGCCACATCTTCAAATGTCCAAAGAAATGTCATCCCAGTTTCCACTTTCTTCTTTTGGTTACAAGCACAGAAATTAAAATCTGATTAAGCTAAAAAAAAAAAAAAAAAAAAAAAAAAAGTTTAGATAGATTTTAAGTTGAGGACATGGCTAAAAATTGTTGGTGGTAATGCCCATATCACCCTTAGACCTAAATAAAAGAAACCTTCTGCCCCAGATTCAGGACCTTGTCCTAGCCTTATTGTGGTTGCACCTGTTTCCATGGGATGAGAGATCAGATCTGTAGAATTTGCAGAGCCAACTGTGTGTTTACCTGGAATATGTGCCATCTCCTTCTAGACTGTTCAGGTTAGAAAAGACCCTAGAGTTCCTTGCTTAAATGGTACTCAATCTATTGAAGGACATGCTGCTAAAAACATCAAGGTGCATGCATTCCTTCAAATTATTATTTTTGTATTCTTTGGATAAGTAGTAGAGCGATTGTTGGATGATAGTGTAGTTCTACCTTTAACTTTCTGAAGGAACCTCCATACTATTTCCCACAGTGGCTGTGCCAGTTTGCATTCCCACCAACAGTTCAGGAGGGATCCCCTTTCTCCACATCCTCAAAAACAACTGTTGTTTCTTGTGTGGTTCGCTTTAGAATTCTGACAGATATGAAGTTATATCTCATTATAGTTTTGATGTGTATTTCCCTGATGAGTGATATTGAGCATCTTTTCATGTATCTGTTGGTCATCTGGATGTCTTACTTGGAAAAATGTCTATTCATACCTTCTTCCCATTTTTAATTGGATTATTCTCTTTGGGGGGATTTATAAGGTCATTATATATAAGTTTTATAGGGTTTTATAAGTTTTATAATGTCTTTATGTAGTTTGAATATTAATCCTTTATCAGATTAGTCATTTGTAAATATCTTCTCCCATTCCAAAGGTTGCCTTTTAGTTTTGTTGATTATTTCTTTTGCTGTGCAGAAGCTTTTTATTTACTTATTTTTATTTAAATTCATTTAGCCAATATATAGTACATAATTAGTTTCAGATGTAGTGTTCAGTAACAGAAGCTTTTTATTTTTATTTTTTTCATCATACACTTTTTAAAAAATTTTTTTGAAGTATTATGTTCAATTAGCAACAGAAGCCTTTTATTTTGTTATAGTCCCAACAGTTTTATTTTTGCTTTTTTTCCCTTGTTTCAGAAGACATGTCTAGTAATAAGTTGCTCTAGCTGATAGCAAAGATGTTACTACCTGTGTTCTCCTCTAGAATTCTAATGGTTTCATGTCTCTTATTTAGGACATGGAATATCTTTCACCCATTTTAAATTTGTTTTTGTAAATGGTGTAAGAAAGTGGTCTAGTTTCACTCTTTTGCATATTGCTGTCCAGTTTTCCCAACACCATTTGTTGAAGACCCTGTTTTTCCCCCCATTGAATATCCTTCCCTGCTTTGTTGAAGATTAAATGACTGTATAGTTGTTGATTCATTTCTGTTCCAATGATCTATGTGTCTGTTTTTGTGCCAGTGCCATACTGTCTTGATGACTACAGCTTTGTAATATAACTTGAAGTCCTGAATTATAATGCTTCTACATCTGCTTTTTCTTTTCTAGATTGATTTGGCCATTTGGGGTCTTTTGTGATTCCATACTAATATTCAGACAGTTTGTTCTATTTCTGTGAGAAATGTTGCTGGTGTTTTGATAAGATTACACTAAATGTGTAGATGCCATTGGGTAGTATAAACATTTTAACAATGTTTTTTGTTCCAATCCATGAACAATGGAATATTTTTCCATTTCTTTATGTCCTCTTCAATTTCTTTCATAAGTGTTCTGTAATTTTCAGCATACAGATCTTTTACTTCTTTGGTTAGGTTTATTCCTAGATATCTTATGGGTTTTAGTACAATTGTAAATGAGATTGATTTCTTAATTTTCTGCTGCTTTATTGTTTTATAGAAATGCAACAAACTTCTGTATGTTGATTTTGTATCCTGCAACTTTGTTCTATCAATTTTTTGGAGGCTTTCAGGTTTTTTATATACAGTATAGTGCCATCTGCAAATAGGGAAAGTTTTATTTATTCCTTCTGATTTGTTTGCCTCTTATTTATTTTTGTTGTCTGATTTCTGTGGCTAGGACATCTAGTGCTATGTTAAATAACAGTGGTGAGAGCAGACATCACTGTCTTGTTCTTAACTGTAGAGAAAAACTCAGTTTTTATTGAAGGTGATATTACTGCTGGGGTTTTCATATAGGCCTTGATGATGTTGAGGACCCTGGGATCATCACCTGAGCTGAAGTCAGATGGTTAATCGACTGAGCCACCCAGGTGCCCCTGCTTTTGCTGATTTTGATGGGAGTTCTCTGTGCCTCCCAGATCTGGATGTCAGTTTCCTTCCTCTGTTTAGGGAAGTTTTCAGCTATTATTTCCACAATTAATTTTTCTGCCCCCTTTTCTTTTTCTTCTTCTTCTGGGAACTCTTATAATATAAATGTTATTATGTTTCATGGAGTCACTGAGTTTTTCAATTCTATTCTTGCATTGAATAATTCTTTCTTTTATTCAGCTTCTTTATTTTCCTTTTTTTTTCTTCTAGGTCACTAATTTGCTCCTCTCTTCCTTCCAGCCTTCTGTTCATTGCATCCAGCATGTTTGCAATCTGAGGTATTGCATTTTTCATTTCCAACTGATTCTTTTTAAACTTTTTTTTAATCTCTGTGGTTAGGGTTTCCTTGATGTCATTCCTTCTTTTCCTAAGGCCATCAAGTATCCTTATGATTGTTGCTTTAAAATCTCTATCAGACATGTTACTTATATCTATTTTGCTTAGATTTCTTGTTCTTTTGTTTGGGATTAATTCTTCCATCTTGACACTCTTCTGTGTGTTATAAAAGCCTGTTATGTTTCCTGCTTCTGAAAGTAATGGCTTTATGAAGAAGTTATATAGTGTCCAGGCCCTGGTACTTCAAGGAGCGTCTTTGACATGTACTTCATTCATATAGTCTGCTGCTGTGTTTTTGCTGCTCTATTCCTCAGGTCATTTGTTTTCAGAGGTTCTCTTTTCCTGCAGTGGGCTGTGTTTGGACTTCGGCCAGAGTGTGGTGAGTTTTAACTAGATGTGTTCTGGTCTGCTTGATACTACTTTGACTAAACTGAGGCCCTGAAGAACTCTCTTGTTGGGAGACATTGTGTGGGCAGGGGTCTGTGCTGGTCTTCTGGGGAAGGGGTCCGTCACACTGGGACTGAAGGAAGTTTGACTAAGAGTGACCATCCTAACAAGGTACAGAGGTATGGGACTTATAAGCAAGAAACAGTGTCAATGCTGAGTTCCTTCCCACTGCTGGCTCTGAGGTGCAGGAGAAGGAAATGGTGCAGTCAGCTCATTTGTCCCTGGAGAGGTCTCTGTGGAATGGTGCCTCTCAGGAACACTCAAGAAGAATGAATATTTTCCCTTTGGTGCACCCCAGACATTCTTCAGATTGCTGTTTCCATGGATTCTTTGCTGCCCCTGGATTCTTTGCCTGCTTTTTTTTTTTTTTCCCTAAGATTAGGGCAGTGCACTCAGGGATATACCAGCCAAACCCACTCACTTTTTAAAACTCTAACCTTTATGCCCCGCTGGTTGCAATAATTCAGGAAAATCAGGTTCTCTCATTTTTCCAGCCAGTTGCTTTGGGGAAATGTTCTCCTTGTGCCCTGCATGCTCTTCTCTTTCTCATTTTTCTTTGCAACCAAGTCTCCCTCCCCTCCACAGAACCCACAATCTGTTTCTCCCCTAAACCACATCTCTGCATTTCCTACCCTCTTCCTGTGACTTCTTTTCTCTTTTTAGTTGTGGAGTTTGTTCTGTCAGTCTTCAGGTTGGTTTCTGGAATATTTAGAATGATTTGATAGTTACCTACTTGTATTCGAGGGATGAGACAAACCTAGGGTCCTTCTACTCCTCCACCATCTTATCTCCCATCCCTACTTTTTGACATTTTAATTAGCATGCATTTTAATATGGACCTCCTTGAGTTGAACTTCTGAGGGGATCTCTGGGCCTCCTGGATCTAGATATCTGTTTCCTTACCCAGTGAAGGGAGTTTTCTACTAGTGTTTCTTCAAATAAATTTTCTGCCCTTTTAGTTTCTCTTCTTCTTCTGGGATCCTTGTAATGTGAACATTATTAGGCTTGCTGGAGTTACTAATTTCCCTAAGTCTATTGTAATTTTGCATATTTTTTCTCTTAGTTGTTCAGCTTCACTAATTTCCATTACTCTGTCTTCCAGGTAATTAATTCATTCCTCTGATTTCTCTAGTACACTATTTACTCCATCAAGTATTTTTTTTTTAATTTCACTTACTGTGCTCTTTGTCTCTGATTGTTATTTTATCTTTTTGTTAATGATCTCATTGATATCTTCCACTCCTTTCTCCAGTCCAGTGAGTACCTTTATGATCACTAGTTTAAATTTCCTATCAGGGATATTTCTTATAACTGTTTTGTTTAGGTTATTTGCTGTGATTTTGCCCTGTTCTTTCTTTGGGACATAGTCCTTTGTCTCCTTACCTTGTTAACAGTTTGTGTCTGTTTCTTTGTGTTAGGAAAATCACTATGTCTTGTGCCCTTGAAGGTAAGAGCCTTATGAAGAGGTCCTGTAGTTCCCTCCAGTGCAGTGCCCCCTGCTCCCCAGGGCCTGATGTTTGAGGGAGTGTCTGCTGTGTGTTGTGTGAGTCCTTCTGTTGAGTGCTGGCTTCTTTTTTTTTTTTTCAGTCTGGTTGTCTGCAGAGGCTCTGTTTCCTTGTTATGAGGCACATTTGGTCCCTGGCTGGGTGGGGTGCATTTTAACAAGGAGTGTGCTGGTCTGTTTGTGAAATGAGACCAACCACCACTGCCACCACTATAACCAAGGTCCTATAAAACACATCGACCAGGAGAAGTGATGTTGGTGATATTTGCACTTGTCTTAGGTAAGGGCCCCCAGCCCTGGGACTGAGGCAAGTATTACTGGAAAGGTCAAATGGACTGAAGCATGGGGGTGGTGGGGCTCCCTGTCAGCAAGTTAGGTAGGGAGTGTGGGTTCTGTGCTGTTTCCTGTAGGTAACCATGTGCATGCTGAGGGGTGGGGAAGGAAATGGCACAGGGTAGCTCCGTGGTTCCTGGAGGAGTCTCCCTGTGATTCTTATGTCTCCAGACAATTTCTGAGATGAATAAATCACTCTCCCTCCCTTGTACCTCGGGTGTTTTTCAAACTATTGTTTCTCTGCTGTATATCTGCTGGCTCTTTGTCCTGCTGTCTCTTTAAGGGTAAGGGATCAGCTTTTTATGCCCTCTGGTTGATTTCTTAAGCTCTAGGCTTTAAGTTCCACTGATTATAAGAGCTCACAAACTTAAGCACCTATTGTTTTCAAAACCAAATATAATTGGGATTCACCATTGGCTCCACCCTGTAATTTTTTGACCTTCTCTGTGCTACTGGCTCCCTCCTGACTGAGGATGGTTAGAGGTGTTTTTCTCCTTAACTGCATCTCCAGCCTTCTTACCTTTATCAATGTGACCTCTCCCACACCTTTAGTTATGATGTTTGTTCTGCAAGCACCAGCTTGCATTACCATCAACTGTGTAGGAGGGTTCCCCTTTCTTTACATCCTCGTCAACACCTGTCATTCCCTGACTTGTTAATTTTAGTCATTTTGACTGGTGTGAGGTGGTATCTCATTGTGGTTTTGATCTGTATTTCCCTGATGCTGAGTGCTATTGAGCACTTTTTCATGTGTCTGGTGGCCATTTGGATGTCTTCTTTGCGGAAGTGTCTGTTCATGTCTTTTGTCCATTTCTTGATTGGATTATCTGTTCTTTGGGAGTTGAGTTTGATAAGTTCTTGATAGACTGTGGACACCAGACCTTTATCTGATATGCCATTTGCAAATATATTCTCTCATTCTTTCGGTTGTCTTTTAGTTTTATTGACTCTTTCCTTTGTTGTGCAAAAGTTTCTTATCTTGATGAAGTCCCAATAGTTCATTTTTGTCCTTGCTTTCCTTGCCTTTGGTGATGTTTCTAAGAAGAAGTTGCTGCAGTTGAAGTTGAAGAGGTTGCTGCCTGTGTTATCCTCAAGGATTTGGATGGATTCCTGTCTCACATTGAGGTCTTTCATCCATTGTGAGTCAATTTTTGTGTTTAGCGTAAGGAAATGGTCCAGTTTCATTCTTCTGCATGTGGCCTCCAATTTTCCCAAGATCATTAGTTGAAAAGACAGTCTTTTTTTTCACTGGACATTCTTTCATGCTTTGTTGAAGATTAGTTGACCATAGAGTTGAGGGTCCATTTCTGGGTTCTCTATTCTGTTCCCTTGATCTATGTCTCTGTTTTTGTGCCAGTGCCATACTGTGTTGATGATTACAGTTCTGTAATAGAGCTTGAAGTCTGAAATTGTGATGCTGTTGTAAGGGCCTATTCAGCCAGAGTGGCCCCACCCCTGTTGAACTGCCATTTTGTTGTTTATGCAGTAAAACTTAAATTGACCCTGCCCACGCCCATTCCCACAGGGGAACTTACTTAAAAACAAGTCTCAGAAACCAGTCCCAGGTAACAAAACCCAAATACAAGGGTGGGTCAGGCCAGGTGGAGCCATCTGATCAGTTGGGGGGAGTGCATACTGTCTCCCTAGTTACCAAGGAGTATGGGCCTCTCACTTTGGGCACCTTTTGGGTGCCAATTCTGACCAAGGTGATAGGCTGGTTCAAATATCTACTAGGGTAAATTGTAATTTATTTGGTCACCTATGTGTGACCTAACATGACTGTGCAGCTTTCTCTGCATGTTACAATTTCATTGGCCACCTGCACGTGGCCAGGCCCAACTGCGTGGCCTTTGCCCTTAAAA
Organism: Mustela nigripes; assembly: GCF_022355385.1. Taxonomy (NCBI): domain Eukaryota; kingdom Metazoa; phylum Chordata; class Mammalia; order Carnivora; family Mustelidae; genus Mustela; species Mustela nigripes. The sequence continues at coordinate 24,464,659 of NC_081575.1, read as the reverse complement.
GCTAGTCTGTGAAGCAGAGAGAGGTCGCCTTCTCTGTAAGAGATGTGGCCCTGAAGGTTCAATTTGATTCTTGATGCTTGGCATGAAATAAAGCTTTGCTTGACCTTCACTTTGTTTCAGTCTTGCTCCTTTAATCATGGACTTATTATTGGGCGACCCAACATTTGGGACCCAACACTGTCAACTTTGGTTTTCTTTTTCAACATTCCTGTGACTATTTGGGGTCTTTTCTGGTTCCATATAAATTTTAAGATTATTTGTTCCATTTATTTGAAAAATACTTGATAGTATTTTGATAATGATTGAATTAAATGTATAGATTGCTTTAGGGAGTGTAGACATTTTCACAGTATTTGTTCTTCCAATCCATAAGCATGAGGCATTTTTCCATTTTTTGGTGCCTTCCTCAATTTCTTTGACTGAAATTAATAAAAAAAAAAATGAATGAAAGAGGAGAGATCACAACCAACACCAAAGAAATGCAAACAATTATAAGAACATATCATGAGTAACTATACACCAGAAAATCTGACAATCTGGAAGAAATGGATGCATTCCTAGAGATGTATAAACCACCAAACTGAACCAGGAAGAAAGAGAAAACCTGAACACACCCACATCCAGTAAGGAGATTGAAGCAATCATCAAATATCTCCCAACAAAGAAGAACACAGATAGTTTCCCAGAGGAATTCTACCAAATGTTTAAAGAATAATTAATATCTCTTCTCCTGAAATTGTTCCAAAAAATAGAGACAGAAGGAAAACTTCCAAACTCTCTTTATGAGGTTGGCATTACCTTGATCCCAAAACTAGACAAGGACCCCATCAAAAAGGAGAATTACTGATGAATATCCCTGATGAACAGGGATGCAAAAATTCTCAACAAAATACTAACCAATAGGTTCCAACAGTACATTAAAGGGATTATTCACCGTGACCAAATGGATTTATTCCAAGACTACAAGGTTGGTTCAACACCCATAAATCAACAAGTTCATACAATACATCAATAAAAGAAAGAACAATAGATACTGAAAAAGCATTTGACAAAGTACAACTTCATTTCTTGATCAAAATTCTTCACAGTGAAATGATAGAGGGTACATACCTCAATAGCTAAAAGCCATCTATGAAAAACACATAGCAAATATTCTCAATGGGGAAAAACTGAGAGCTTTTCCTTTAAGGTCAGGAGCACAGCAGGGCTGTCCACTATTACCACTGCTATTCAACATAGCACTAGAAGTCCTAGTCTCAGCAATTAGACAACAAAAAGAAATAAAACACATCTGAATTGGCAAAGAAGAAGTCAAACTCTCACTCTTTGTAGATGATATGATACTTTATGTGGATAACCAAAAAACTCCACTCCAAAACTGTTAGAACTCATACAGGAATTCAGTGAAGTGTCAGGATATAAAAATCAATGTACAAAAATCAGTTGCATTTCTATACACCAACAAGACAGAAGAAAGAGAAATTAAGGAGTTGATCCCATTTATAATTGCACCCCAAGCCATGATACCTAGGAATAAATCTAACCAAAGAAGCAAATAATCTATACTCAAAAAACTGTAGTTGTTATTTTTAAAAGCCAGTCACACAATTTATGTTGAACTCTATTACATTCAGTGCAATTGTTATATCTGTCATTTTGCTATCTTTTTGTAATGTCCCATCTGCTCTTAGTCCAGTCTTTTATTTTTCATTTTGCCTACCTTTTTTTTTTGATCAGTTATTTTAATTTACTCCATTTTGCCTTCTCTATTAGATTTTTAGCTATATAACTTTTTAAGTACTGGTTTTAGTGGTCAATCTAGAGAGGACATATGCAGGATTAACTTATTATGGCCTACCTTAAATAATTATTTTTAATGAACAATGCAAGAAACTTACAACATTTAAATTCCATTCAGTGCACACTGTTATTACATGTTTTTCCTCTTTATATATTATAAACTCCACAAGACATTGTTGATTTTGTGACTTTTATTTGTCTATGTAGTCTTTTTATATTACATATTTACCATTTTTTGGTATCCTTCATTATTTTCCACAGTTTAATTATTTCATCTGGGATTATTTTTCTTCAGAGTGCCCATTCACTTCCAATGAAAATATTTATATATGTGAGACTAACTATAATTTTTTAGAGAAAGAGAACAAAAGTGAGATCAAGTGGGCATGAGGGACAGAGAGGGAGGGAGAGAATCTTAAGCAGGCTCTATGCTCAGTGTGGAGCCCAATGTGGGGATTGACCTCAATGATGAGCCAAGATCAAAAGTTGGATGCTTAACCAACACTGCAAAGGTGTCCCTCATTTCTTCTTTTTTTTCATTTATACCATTTTATGTTATTTTTTCTATTATTATTATTTTTATTTAAAGATTTTTATTTATTTATTTGACAGGCAGAGATTACAAGTAGGCAGAGAAGCAGGCAGAGAGAGAAGAAGGGAAACAGGCTCCCCGCTGAGCAGAGAGCCCTATGCGGGGCTCGATCCCAGGACCTTGGGATCATGACCTGAGCCGAAGGCAGAGGCTTTAACCCACTGAGCCACCCAGGCGCCCCTCTATTATTATTTTTTTAATAATTTTTTTATTTCATTATTTTCCCTCTATGATATTCTTCTTTCCACTGTGCTTTTCACTGATTTTTCATTGGTATCTTTTTGCTACTAAAACTGCCAAGGCTCCCATATGGGTTGATGATACTCAGTATTTGTTCTGTTTTAAGCAAACAAATGAAGGAAGAAAAAAGAAAAATTGAGAATGATCATAAATACATAAATACATAAATAGAAAAGTTCCAAAATAATTTAAATTGACATTTTTCTACTTCTATTTCACATTTTTAGGGTAGCATTAAGGTATATATGATGCAATTCATTTATAGTAAAGTAGACACATTTTTTTTTTAATTTATTTGACAGATCACAGGTAGGCAGAGAGGTAGGCAGAGAGAGAGAGGAGAAGGAGGCAGGCTCCCTGCTGAGCAGAGAGCATGAGTGAGGCTTGATCCCAGGACCCTGGGATCATGACCTGAGCCGAAGGCAGAGGCTTTAACCACTGAGCTACCCAGGCGCCCTGACACAATTTTTTTTAAATTTATCACCAATTACCTTATCTTTGACAGCTCAGTCACTAGCTTTATTGGGGAAATTTTTTTATTACTATTGTTATGTTGTACACCAGAAAGCTGCATATTTAAAGCTGTGGACAATTTTTAATTAAAAACTTTAAAGAATCAAATATTTCCTTTTGTCCTGGCACCAGAAGATTCATTAGCTTCTTAATAATACAATGTAGTTGATTGGTAATTATTTAGGTTGACTATCTCAAAATATTCTTTGCAAATGTCTTCTTCCATGAATGTTAATTTGACATTTGAAAGTATATTTGAGGATATTCACATATTCTTTGATTTGTAATATTCAGGCAAATATTAAGAAGAAGACACTAGGGAGCAGCAAGTTTAAGTTCACTTTTTATATCTGATGACTTTTATAGTTTATCCAAGAGATGCTTTATTTGATTGTTAATACAGCTAATATATCATGCAATAATCACAATAATCATACTGACATTTTTACATGAAAAAAATATTTACTAGGAAGAATGATATTTGTAAAAGATTCTTAAAGAGTTATTTTTCCTAAGGGAATGTTCAACATCAGTTGATATGACATTTTAAGTAATAAAATTCAAAATTATCACTACATATTTTTCTTAGAAAGTTTTCTTTCATAATGTTAATTTCTTTAAATTATTAAAATACATAATTCCACATTTTAATCTGTTTATACATTTTTGTATTTTGTTTTCATTTATTATCTTTTTCTCCTTTGAAGTAATTCTTTTATTTCACCCAATTCTTGGTGCAGAACCACTGAATTCCTTATAAACTAGATAAACATCACTAATGCTCACCATTATTTCCGCTTGTCTTTACTTACCTGGATATACATAAAAAATGTATATTTCCCAGCCTTGCAAATTGGGTGGGGCCTCATGACTAATTCTGGTTAACTGACAGTGACTGGTGGTAATATATATCACTTAGGAGCCAATGTGTCATGCTCTCTTCACCTGCCATAACTGACTCTGAATCATCATGTTGAAATTCATGTGCCAAAAATAAAAGCAGCCTGGAATACTTAGTCACCACATGGGCAATATAAAGTCATGGGGATTTGCAGCAGAATTTTTAGCAAGAAATAAACTTGTTTAGTGTTATGGAAGTGAGATTTTGGTATTACTGTCACAGTATAACCCAGTATATCCTGACCATTATACATCTTAAAGAACTAAGGTATAGACATGAGGTGAGGTAGGGATATGGGCAGCTTTTTGACATGTTACACTGCTTCACTAATTATATCTAATGTGTTGCTAAACATATCAATTTTTATTTTATAATTTTATTTTTCTTTTCCATCTCTACATTCACTTCTAAACTCTCTAAACTTTGTCTCAAATTAGATATAAAAGTATAAACACATTATGTGAACAAACAAGGTGATACGTATTTTTGCAGGAAAAACAGAGCTCTCAAGCCCAAATAGTTTTATGCTTTTACCACATTGTGCCATCATCTCTGAAGCTGAAAGTTTATGCTTTATTCCCTACAGATTTTATAAATATATATGAGATGCAATCCTATATGTTATAAAACCTACTTTAGGAATTGTAAGCTAGGGAAACATCTATAGTTTGGGAAATCAAGACAGTATTAGCTACTTAATTGCTTATCTTGACCCATTGATAAGGTCATTTAATTTATTTTTTGAAAAAAATATTAAATGAGTAAAATGTTATCACTATTTGTTTCTATAAAAGAAAACAAAAATCAAGGAATAAACAAAATTTACATTGTTTATGTATTTAAAAATGCTATATGCTTTCAATTCTTCATGCTTCTCTGTTTGTCACTCAGTCAACTGGTATTCTCATGCCATAAGTACCAAGACAGAGAAAAACAGAGAAGCTGATTATTGAGAGGAAATTATCATGTTGCAAGTATGTATTATTTTATGAAAGGAAAGGCTGACAATGAGGTAGATTAAATGGAGGGGATACATTTTCTCAATACCTCATATATTCCTTAATGTCTCTAAAACTACATTTGTATAAACATTTATTCTACCTTTGTAGGGATGTCTCTCTGTTTTCTACTTCCTTTAATATAATAATAATGATTTTATATTTATTTTTATTAAACATTATCACATATCTTATTTCATGAATAGACATTCCAGGCAAGGAATATACAGAATAAAAGCTGAGTCTTGGGTCTCACACCTATATATAAACAATTTTATATTTAAGGCTTAAAAAGTAAACTCACTACCATTTCCAAAAGTATTTATTAGACACTTATACAAAGTAATCTAAAGATTATCTCCAACCTCTAGAAACCTAATTTAAACAAAAGAAAAATAGCCATACATATCCCTTTTAGGCCTTACATAGAGATGCTAAGAATCTAAACAGGTATGTGGTTCTGCATTTTCTTCATTCTCAAGAAACTATACTTGCCACACTCTTCTGATATTTACCATATTGATCTTGATTTTTTAATGATTTGCGCAACTTTTCTTATGTCTTCTACTAATCTTTGTGCTTCTTAGAGGTTGTATTTAATATACTTATTTGCAAACAGCCATTTTAACTGAGAAAATGTAAAAATATGTATATTTTTTCTCAAACCATGAAAAAGACAAAAAAAAAACCCGTCTAAATTATTTATTGGTTAGTTCCATTAACTCATCATTAAATGACAGTTGATAAATTCAATCCATCAAGGTTTATCAGGATATCAAAACAGTTCTATACACTCAAACAACTGACCCCAATCTGCTACTACTACAACAGAGAAATTTGAACCTTTTTATATTGCATGCAAAATTCATTCTGTGTGCATCTATGTTCCTTTCTTGGGAGAAAGGTTCTAAGAGTTTCATAAAATTTTCAAAGGAATGTACAAATCATTAAATACTCTAAAGCCAGAAACAGGATAATTGGTCTTGATCTCTTCCTTACTTTTACCTGTCCCATTTCCATTTATTCAGTAATTAATTTATCTTTCCAAATATCAGTTAAAATAGTCTCTTTCTCTATGACCTTACCGCCTTAGTTCAGCCCCTCAACATACCTCTTAACTTGCTTCTCTACCTCTATTATTTTTTTTTAAAGATTTTATTTATTTATTTGACAGAGAGAAATCACAAGTAGGCAGAGAGGCAGGCAGAGAGAGAAGGGGAGGCAGGCTCGCTGCTGAGCAGAGAGCCCAATGCGGGGCTGGATCCCAGGACCCTGGGATCATGACCTGAGCCACCCAGGCGCCCTCTACCTCCATTATTATACCCCTCCATCCCATCCTTCACACATTTGGAATAATCTATCTAAAAAAAATTTTGATCTAGTGGTTTCACTTCTTAAAACCCTACAGTGATAACATTTATGTAAAATAAAATGCCAGTCTCTCAGCATGGTATAATAAGAACCACACTAGATCAGGGACAAAATTTTCAAGTTCCATTATGTAAAGTGATCTCCTCCGTATTCTTTATACTATATTCAACAAGATTGTTGTTCTAAATATTAACCTTGTCCCCTTGAATTGGGTATTTCCTCTCAGGGATCCCTGAGAGTTTCCCCTGGCTCAGGACTTTATAAAGTATATTAGAGTAAAAATGAACTAATATTGAAAATACATAGTTTATGTGCACCTGGGTGGCTCAGTCAGTTAAGCATTTACCTTTGGCTCAAGTCATGATCCCAGGGTCCTGGGATTGAGCCCTGTGTCTGGCTCCCTGCTCAGTAGGGGGCCTATATTTCCCTGTCCCTCTGTCTGCAGCTCCCTATGCTTGTGTTTTCTCTTTCTCTCTGTCAAATAAATAAATAAAATCTTTTAAAAAATTTTATAAAAAAGAAATAACATAGTTTACTTGATTATTTTAAACATATAAACATACACATATCTAGGCATCTCTCTCTCTCACACACACAAACACACAAACACACTCATTTAGGCACAGTGAATTTAAATGAGTAATAAATCTACAATCAACATTTGACTATGAGGTAAGGGATGATTCTAAGTACTGTGTGGAAAACATTCCTCAGATTCATTTTGGCAGAGCTTATACTGTACTTATATCTGAGACCTACTGAATACAGTTGATCTGTGTAAAAACTTTGAAAGCTATTTAACTGCATTTTTTATTCACTAGATTGTAATGATAGTATCACAAATGTTTACTTATCTCCCCAATCAACAAATTGTACAGATTTAAATATTTGCAGTCCTTTATATATCAATTATACCTCAATAAATCTGTTAAATTTTGAGGACCACACACTGATGATTTTAACAAAATGAAAGAAATGATCCACATTAATGTCTCCACAGAGAAAGGACTTTAGACATAACACATATATTATGGGAAATCCTAAGCATCTCCTGTAAAATGTGAGATATAAGCTTAGTCTCCTGTCTGTCCGATGAAATGATTAGTAAAATTTATATTGATCAAAAGGCTTTGGTGTCAGCACATTCTTGGGGGAGATTCAAAGTGGTGTTGAAATCTATATCTAAGTTCAGAAAGCAGGGATGGGGTTTGTCGATTCCAAATGCATACATTTAGAGTTGGCAATGTGCCCAGGTAGTGCTATGGAATGCAAAGGAGGAAGAATTGTTTTAACTGTTTGACATGAGACTCAGAGACACGGGCTTTTTTTTTTTTTAATTTATTTATTTGACAGATCACAAGTGGGCAGAGAGGCAGGCAGAGACAGAGAGAGGAGGAAGCAGGCTTCCCGCTGAGCAGAGAGCCCCATGCAGGGCTCAATCCCAGAACCCTGGGATCATGACCCGAGCTGAAGGCAGAGGCTTTAACCCACTGAGCCACCCAGGTGCCCTGAGACACGGGCTTTTTACACTGGGGTAGAAGAACCATGCTCTGTAAACATCACTGTAAAGCAGAATGATGAGTCTGTCTCCTGAACCTTGAAAACATACAATATAGGGAAATGTGTAGATTCTACTTTAGAGAGATTTAAGAAGGATAAGAAGCTGTAGGTAGAACTAGGTTCAGTTTTGGAAAAAAAAAACAATTATAGGGTCTCCACAAAGAGAGGAAATTTTCTCTTTAAACATTTAAAAACTTAGGCAAGTGAGGAAGCACCCAGAGGTTGGAGGTAGAAGGAAAGATTGCCATAGAAAAGAATATTAAAAAAGAATCGTAAACCTGGTGATTCACAGACCTGTACCCCTGGGGATAAAAATATATGTTTATAAAAAAAATAAAAAATTAAAATACAAAAAAAAAAGAATCGTTTGAATGTTTATTTCATAATTATTTTTAACTTCAATTATCCAACATCATTAGGTTCAGATGTAAAGTTCAGTTATTCGTCAGTTACATATAACACCCAATGCTCATCACATTAAATGTCCTCCTTAATGCCCATCACCTGGTTACCAAATCCCCACCCACCTCCCCTCCAGCAACCCTCAGTTTGTTTCCTCATGGTTTGTCTCCCTCTCTGATTTCTTTCCATTCAGTTTTCTCTCCCTTCCACTAGGATCCTCTGTGATCCTTCTTATATTCTACCTATTAGTGAAACCATATATTAATTGTCTTTCTCTGATTAACTTATTTTATTCAGCATAATACCCTCCAGTTCCATCCATGTCAATGTAAGATTTCATTATTTTGATGGCTGAGTGTATATACACACATATATACATATGTATATATGTATGTACACACACATATATGTGTATGTATATATACATGTACACATACATATATTCCTACATGCATTCCTACATATACATACACATATATGTATATGTGTACATACATACATACATACATATATATACCACATTTTCTTTATGCACTCATCCGTCAGTGGACATGAGGGATCTTTTCACAGTTTGGCTGTTGTGGACAATGCTGCTATAAACATTGTGATGCAGGTGTCCCTTTGGATCACTATATTAGTATCCTTGGGGTAAACACCTAATAGTGCAATTGCTGGATCATAGGGTAGCTCTATTTTTAACTTCTTGAGAAACTTCCATACTGTTTTCCAGAGTAGCTCTACCAGCTTGCATTTTTCCCAACAGTGTAAGAGGGTTCCCCTTTCTCCACATCTTCACCAACATTTGTTGTTTCCTGACTTATTAATTTTAGCCATTCTAACTGGTGTGAGGTGGTATCTCATTGTGGTTTTGATTTGTATTTCCCTGATGCCAAGTGATGTTGAGCATTTTTTCATGTGTCCATTAGCCATTTGTATGTCTTCTTTGGAGAAATATCTGTTCATTGTAAATATTTATGTTCCTAATTTGGGAGCAGCCAATTATATAAACCAATAAATATCAAAATTAAGGAGACACATTGATAATAATACAATAATAATAGGGAACTTTAATACCCCACTCCTAGCAATGGACAAATCATCTAAACAGAAGATCAACAAGGAAACAAGGGTTTTGAATGGCACACTGGACCAGATGGACTTCACAGATACATAGAGATCATTCCATCCTAAAACAACAAAATACACATTCTCTTCAAATACACATGGAACACTCTCCAAAATAGATCACATCCTGGGTCACAAACCAGGTCTCAACTTCTACCAAAAGGTTAGGATTTTTCTTTGCATATTTTCTGATCACAACGCTCTGAAATGAACTTAGTCACAGGAGGAAATTTGAAAGGAACTCAAATACTTGGAGGTAGAGAAAAAGTTTAATTCTTGGATTCTAATGAGGAACAATGGAGAAGTGAAACCTAAAAGGTGTAGCTATTTCAAAGTTTCTAAAATAAGTAAATACCCACCACTGTCTTCTCTTGCTTCACCTACAACAGAATTAGTTGCTGTTCCTATTCCTATAGGTACTATGGACATATATTAATTATAATAATTTCTAAACCTCATGAAAATTATTTTTTATTCATCTCTTTCTTCCTTTATACTGTGGTATCTTCCAGAATATCAATCTTTTTATTTGCTTGTCTGATTATGTGTCCTTTGTCCATCCTAAAATATAAGCACTATGAAGGCAGAAACAAAGTTTTCCTGATTCACTATTCTATGCTAAACATCTATCACAGTATCTGGCATTTTATTAGCATTTAATAAATATTTTTCAAATGTGTGAATAAATCTCTGTGGACATTGTTAAAAATGAGACAAGTAATTTTAGTTATATTAAGAATTCATCCATATTAGGGTGCCTGGGTGGCTCAGTTAAGTAAGCACCTGCCTTCAGCTCAGGTCATGATCTTGGAGTCTCAGGATGGAGTCCCACATTGGTTCTTTGCTTAATGGGGAGTCTGAGCCTCCCTTCTCTTGTGTTCATGTTTTCTCTCTCTCAATCTCTCTCTCTCAAATAAATAAATATTTTTTTATTTAATTCTTAAATTTAATTCTTAAATTTATTTTATTTAATTCTTAAATTATCAGAAGGTAATGATTTTATGAAACAGCTAAATGTTGCTTAATGTGCTAATGCAATATATTAACCAGTCCTATAGAAACATTAACAAAAAAAGGTTAATGGTTTGTGAACTTTGTCAAAAAATACTCCTCTTGCTCCACTGATAATTATAAACACTATTGTAAACATAGAGACTTATCTAATAAGGAATTACATTTGCTAAGGAGAATTAAAAATCCTGCCACTGATGAGGGAAGTTGTAAGTGATAAGAGGTTATTATTCAAAGTAGTATTTTCAAGAAAATTTAATTCACAGGATAAGAAATTTGAATTGCTTTAGGTAATTTTGAGGCACTCACAGTGTTTTTCTTCCAATTTTATCCTTAATGATATAAAAATTCTTGGCTAGAACATAAATTCCACTCCTTAACCATCTGGAACTTGTTTTTAGTACATTGTGAAATTCCCCCAAAATATTCACAGACATCAGGTTTGTTTTTCACACTTTTTCTTCAGGTATAGTATATATTTATTGTGTAAGGTATACTAATTTTTAAATAGGAAAGCTTTATTATTTTTTCATACATATGCATCTATAAAACCACTACCTAGATCAAGTTATAGAACATCCCCAGCATTCCAGCAAGTTTCCTCAGGGCTCTTCAGAGTCAACACCTGCTTAGATATACACACTATTCTGACTTTTATTACATTGAATCACTTTGCTTCTGTTGAAGTTTATATAATTGATATCACATATTATATATTATTTGTGATTTATTCCTTTTTTTCATTAACACATCTGAAAATGTGCAGATCTGTGAAATTCTTCATTTGTATATTATTCCACTGTATGAATTCCATTGTATGAAAAAAAACACAATTTATCCATTCTTCTCTTGATGATATTTTGGTTGTTTCTAGTTTAGGATTTTATAAATAGAGCTGCTATAAACATTTGTATACATATCCATTAGTGGAAATAAAGTAATTTATCTTGGGTATATACCCAAAAGTGGAATTACTGGACCATAGGAAAATGTATGTTTGCCATTTTGTTAGTATTTGAAACAGTTTGTACAGATATACAATCTCTAGAAATGTATAAGAATTCAAGAAACTCTACATAATTGCTGACACTTGTTAATATTCAAAATTTTTAGCCATTCTGGTGGACATTAAGCAGTTTCTTAATTTTTTTTTTCATATATGGATTTTTTTTCAGTGTTCCAAAATTCATTGTTTATGTAACACACCCAGTGCTCCATGCCCTCCATGTCCTCCTTAATACCCACCACCAGGCTCAGCCATCCCCCCAACCCCCTCCCCTCTAAAACTCTCAGACTTTTTCTCAGAACCCATAGTCTCTCCCTCTGATTCCCCCCAATTCACTTTTCCTTTCCTACTCCTAATGTCCTCCATGTTATTCCTTATGTTTCACAAGTGAGTGAAACCAAATGATAACTGACTTTCTCTACTTGACTTATTTCACTCAGCATAATCTCCTCCAGTGCCATCCATGTTGATACAAAAGTTGGGTATTTATCCTTTCTGATGGCTAATATTCCATTGTATATATGGACCACTTCTTCCTTATCCATTCATCTGTTGAAGGGCATCTTGGTTCCTTCCAGTTTGGTAATTTTGGACATTGTTATGAACTTTGGGGGAACAGATGGCCTTTCTTTTCACTACATATACATCTTTAGAGTAAATACCCAGTAGTGCAATCACAGGGTCATAGGGTAGCTCTATTTTTATTTTCTCTAGGAATCTCCACACTGTTTTCCAAAGTGGCTGCAGCAACTTGCATCCCCACCAATAGTGTAAGAAGGTTCCCCTTTCTCCACAACCTCTCCAACATTTGTTGTTTCCTGTCTTGTTAATCCTTGCCATTCTAACTAAAGTAGGGTGGTATCTCAATGTGGTTTTGATTTGAATCTCTCTGATGTCTAATGATGATGAACATTTTTTTCATGTATCTGTTATCCATTTGTATGTCTTCTTTGAAGAAGTTTCTTTTCATGTCTTCTGCCCATTTTTTGACATGATTATCTATTTTTTGGATGTTGAGTTTGAGGAGTTCTTTATAGACCTTGGATATCAGCCCTTTGTCTGTAGTGTCGTTTGCAAATATCTTCTCCCATTCTGTGGGTTGCCTCTTTGTTTTGTTGACTGTTTCCTTTGCTGTGCAGAAGATTCTGATCTTGATGAAGTCCCAAAAGTTCATTTTCACTTTTGTTTCCTTTGCCTTTGGAGATGTGTCTTGAAATAATTGTTGTGGCCAGTGTTGAAGAGGTTACTGCTTATGTTCTCTTGTGGAATTTTCATGGATTCCTTTCTCACTTTGTGGTCTTTTATCCATTTTGAATTTATCTTTGTGTATGATGTAAGAGAATGGTTGAGCTTCCTTCTTCAATGCATAGCTGTCCAATTTTCCCAGCACCATTTATTAAAGAGACTGCTTATTTTTTTCAACTGAATATTTTTTCCTGCTTTGTCAAAGATTATTTGACCATAGAGTTGAGGGTCCATATCTAGACTCTCTACTCTGTTCCATTGGTCTATGTGTCTGTTTTTGTACCAGTACCATGCTGTCTTGGTGATCACAGCTTTGTCATAAAGCTTGAAATAGGGCAACATGATGCCCCCAGCTTTGTTTTTCTTCTTCCACATTTCCTTAGTGATTCAGGATCTTTTCCAGTTCCATACAAATTTTAGGATTGTTTGTTTCAACTATTTGAAAAATGCTGGTGTAATTTTGATTGGGATGGTATTGAAAGCATAGATTGCTCTGGGCAGTATAGACATTTTAATGCAAGGGTGACATTCAGAATAGATGGAGAAATAAAGAGCTTCCAAGACCAGCAAGTTTTAAAAGATTATGTGACCACTAAGCCTACAAGAAAAATTGAAAGGGATTCTATAAAAGAAGAAAGAACCCAAGAGTGACACAGAAGAGAAATTTACAGAGACAGTCTATAGAGACAAAGACTTCACAGGCAACATTATGTCAATGTGGTTTTAATATTAATTTCCTTCATAAGTAATTTGAAGATGAGCATATTTTTATGTGGTTATTGACAACTTAAAGATCTTCTTTTGTGATGTAACATTTCAAGTCTTTTGTCCACTTTGTTGGATTAGTAGTCTATTGCTTATTTGGTTGTAGGATATATATATACACATATATATATCCTACATGTATGTATGTATATTCAGGATACAAACACTTACTGAATATTATTTATTGTGACTATCTTTTTCTTAGTTTCGGCTTATGGCATTACTGTAATGGTATCTTAATGAAAATAATTTTAATAATTATTGTGATAGTTTCTTTTTTTGGCTTTTTAAAAATTGAGGTATAGAAGAGTCAAGATGACAGAGAAGTATCAGGCTAAGATGACATCAGGTAGCAGGAGATCAGCTATATATCTTATCAAACCATTCAGAACACCTACAAATCCAACAGGAAATCTAAGAGAAGAAGAACAACAATTCTAGAAAACAAAAAACAACCACTTTCTGAAAGGTAGGACCAGTGGAGAAGTGGATCCAAAGCGAGGGGAAGATAGACCAAGGGGGGAGGGGCCAGCTCCCAGCAAGCAGCAGAGCAACAGAGCACAAAATCAGAACTTTTAAAAGTCTTCTCCATTGAGGGGCATTGTTCCAGAGGCTAAACTGGGGTGAAGACCATGTGGGGACAGCATGGCTTCAGGTCCCACGGGGTCACAGAAGGATCAGGGATGTGTGATTTTCACAGAGCTCACAGGTATTAGAGTGGGGAAGCCGGCTACAGAGACGGAGCCGAGGAGTGAGCTCTCAACTCAGGGTTACCTTAAACCGTAATTCATGGCATAGGCAATTGCTCTGTGAGTTGGGACCCCACAAGATTCTTGGAGACCCCCCTGGAATAGCTCAGAGATCTGCAGGATTCGGAGACTCGAGGCAGAGCTATGCGCCAGAGAGAGAGAGATGCTTGGTCACAGGATGGGTGAGCTCAGAGCTCAGCCTGAGGCCAGGGAGATGGGAGTGATTGAATGCTTTTCTTTGACCAAGGCCAGAAGCCAGGGAGATGGGAGTGATTGAGTGCTTTTCTCTGAGGGCCCACTGAGGAGTGTGGCCCCAAGCTCCTGTCTCTGCCAGGCCAGAGATTGGGAGGCCACCATTTTCATTCCCATCCTACAGAACTCTACAAAAAGTGTTCAGGGAACAAAAGCTACTGAAAGTGAACCCGAGAGAATTACTTAGTCTGGCAACCGGTAAGGGTGGTACAATTCCACCTTGGGAAAAACACTTGAGAATCACTACCACAGGTCCCTCCCCAAGAGGATCAGCAAGAAATCCAGCCACAGCCAAGTTCACTTACCAAGGAGAACAGTGGAATTCCAGAGGAGAAGAAAGTAAAGCATGGAATTCATGGCTTTCTCCCCATGATTCTTTAGTCTTGCAGTTAATTAATTTTTTTTCTTCTACTAACTTTCTTTAACTTTTACCCTTCACACTTTTAACGTTTTTTTAAAACTAGTTTATCTTAACAATACCTTTCAAAAAATAATAATAATCTTTTTTGAACCTTCATTATTATAGTCCTATTTTATCCTTCATTGTATCTAACTTTATTTTTTTTAATAAACATAGGGTATTTTCTTCTAAAAAGTTGGGGGTACACTTCTTCTAGTAGATCAAAATACAACCTAAATCTAACACCAGGATTGTTCTAGTCTCAAGCCCAAGCAAATTCTCTCCAATTTCTTTTTCTTTATTCTCCTAACCAACTCATTTAATCTACTCCTTTATTAGGAATTAAAATTTTTTTTTCATCTTTATAGTCATATATTCCATCACTTCATTGTGTTTACCCTTATATGTGCTTTTCATTCTTTAAAATTTTGGGAGGTAGTTTCTTCTAAGAGACCAAAATACTCCCCAAATTAAGTGGGTGACCCTGTTCTAGTCACCAGTCTTGTATATATATTCCAAGTGATAATATATATATTATATATATAATATATATATGAAAGAAAGAAAACAAATAAAAAAATACAAAAAAGAATATATATATATTTTTTCTTTCTTTAATATAGTATATATATGAAAATACAAAAAAGAATATATATGACATATATATAAGAATATATATATATATTCTTTTTTCTTTATTTTTTTCTTTCATATATTATATATGAAAATACAAAAATATTTATAAATATATATATAATATAATATAATATAAATAAATACATATATATTGATATTATATTATATATTATATATAGCAAAGAGAGAACCAAAAAGTAGTAGATCAGTAAAGAACAGAGACAATATGCAATAAGAGTCACCTTACTGGCAATACAAAGGCACTAAATTCGTATGACTCCATAGTTACCCTGAGTGTAAATGACTAATTGGCTAAATGACCTAATCAAAATACACAGGGTATCAGAATGGATAAAAAAAAACAAAACCCATCAATATGCTGCCTACAAGAAACTCATTTTAGAGCCAAAGACACCTCCGAATTTAAAGTGAAGGCTTAGAAAACAATTTCCCTTGTTAATGGACATCAAAAGAAAGCTGGCGTGGCAATCCTTATATCAGATTAATTGGATTTTAAGCCGAAGACTATAATAAGAGATGAGGAAGGACACCGTGTCATACTCATAGGGTCTATCCAACAAGAAGATCTAACAATTTTAAATATCTATGCCCCCTAACATGGGAGCATCCAAGTATACGAACCAGTTAATAACAACATCAGAGAAACAGATGGACAATAATATAATAATAGTAGGGGACTTTAACACTCACTTCACTGAAATGGACAAATCATCCAAGCAAAAGTTCAACAAGGAAATAAAGGCATTAAATGACACACTGGACCAGATGGGCATCACAGAAATATTCAGAACATTCCATCCCAAAACAACAGAATACACATTCTTCTCTAGTGCACATGGAACATTCTCCAGAATAGATCACATCCTCGGTCCTAAATCAGTTCTCAACCGGTATCAAAAGATTGGGATCATTCCCTGCATATTTTCAGACCACAAACTCTGAAGCTAGAACTCAATTGCAAGAGGAAATTTGGAAAGAACCCAAATACATGGAGACTAAACACCATCCTTCTAAAGAATGAATGGATCAACCAGGAAATTAAAGAAGAATTGAAAAAAAAATCATGGAAACAAATGATAATGAAAATACAATGGTTCAAAATCTGTGGGACACAACAAAGGCAGTCCTGAAAGGAAAATATATAGCGGTACAAGCCTTTCTCAAGAAACAAGAGAGGTCTCAGGTACACAACCTAACCCTACACCTAAAGGAGCTGGAGAAAGAATAAGAAAGAAACCCTAAGCCCAGCAGGAGAATAGAAATCATAAAGATCAGAGCAGAAATCAATGAAATAGAAACCAAAAAAACAATAGAACAAATCAACGAAACTAGGAACTGGTTCTTTGAAAGAATTAATAAGATTGATAAACCCCTGGCCAGACTTATCAAAAAGAAAAGAGAAAGGACCCAAATAAATAAAATCATGAATGAAAGAGGAGAGATCACAACTAACACCAAAGAAATACAAACTATTATAAGAACATACTATGAGCAACTCTACACCAACAAATTTGACAATCTGGAAGAAATGGATGCATTCCTAGAAACATATAAAATACCACAACTGAACCAGGAAGAAATAGAAAGCCTGAACAGACCCATAACCAGAAAGGAGATTGAAACAGTTGAAAACTCTCCAAACAAACAAAAGCCCAGGGCCAGACAGCTTCCCAGGGGAATTCTACCAAACATTTAAAGAAGAACTAATTCCTATTCTCCTGAAACTGTTCCAAAAAATAGAAATGGAAGGAAAACTTCCAAACTCGTTTTATGAGGCCAGCATCACCTTGATCCCCAAACCAGACAAGGATCCCATCAAAAAAGAGAGCTATAGACCAATATCCTTGATGAACACAGATGTGAAAATTCTCACCAAAATACTATCCAATAGGATTCAACAGTACACTAAAAGGATTATTCACCACGACCAAGTGGGATTTATTCCAGGGCTGCAAAGTTGGTTCAACATCCGCAAATCAGTCAATGTGATACAACACATCAATAAAAGAAATAACAAGAACCATATGATACTCCCAATAAATGCTGTAAAAGCATTTGACAAAGTACAGCATCCCTTCCTGATCAAAACTCTTCAAAGTGTAGGGATAGAGGGCACATACCTCAATATCATCAAAGCCATCTATGAAAAACCCCCCGCAAATATCATTCTCAATGGAGAAAAACTGAAAGCTTTTCTGCTAAGGTCAGGAACACGGCAGGGATGTCCATTATCATCACTGCTATTCAACATAGTACTAGAAGTCCTAGCCTCAGCAATCAGACAACAAAAGGAAATTAAAGGCATCCAAATCGGCAAAGAAGAAGTCAAATTATCACTCTGATATGATACTATATGTGGAAAACCCAAAAGACTCCACTCCAAAACTGCTAGAACTTGTACAGGAATTCAGTAAAGTGTCAGGATATAAAATCAATGCACAGAAATCAGTTGCATTTCTCTACACCAACAACAAGACAGAGGGAATATACATTTTTAAACCAGAGGATCGCTGGTTAACATTCCTATGTTTAGTTCCTAATGATGATGGTACAACCTAGCTTAAAGTTTAATAATACAGGAATTTGAAACTTTAGATCTTGGTTTAAGCAAGGTTTTTAAAAATTCATGAGAAAAAATAAAAATACATGTGCTCTGTCTAATTTATGCAGCTGCACTTGTGTTTATCTGCCTAGAATTTCTCTAATTCATTTGGTTTCTCATCACAAAAATGCACCATAGGCCATACACACATTCAAGTTTAAGTAGGAAAGATTAAACATAGGGAGAAAGGAGTAAATACATATCACTGCATTCTTTATCTATTGTTGCATAGCAAAATACCCCAACTCAGTGATTTAACTCAGTGATTTAAAATAGCATTTATTTATAACCATGAGAGACTGTGGACTCTGAGAAACAAACTTTGGGTTTTGGAGGAAAGGGGGTGGGGGATTTCGGGAGCATGGTGGTGGATACGAAAGAGGGTACATATTGCATGGAGCACTGGGTGTGGTGCATAAACAATGAATCTTGGAACATTGAAAAAAAATAAGGTAAAATTATAATGTTAAAAAATTAAAAAATAGCATTTATTAATCTCTTAATTTTTGTAGTTCACGCATAGCTTAGTTAGTTCCTACAGCTCAGAGTCCCTCAAAAAGGTTTAATGAGGGTTTCTTCTGTGGCTGCAGTCATCTCAAGGCTCACCTTGGGTGTTTGGGATTGGAAATCAGGGGGTTAGGATCTACTTCTTCTTCTTTTTTTTTTTTTTGCTATTTTTTTAATTCTTAATTTTTATTCTTTATAAACATATAATATATTTTTATCCCCAGGGGTACAGGTCTGTGAATCACCAGGTTTACACACTTCACAGCACTCACCAAAGCACATACCCTCCCCAATGTCCATAATCCCACCCCCTTCTCCCAAACCCCCTCCCCCCAGCAACCCTCAGTTTGTTTTGTGAGATTAAGAGTCACTTATGGTTTGTCTCCCTCCCAATCCCATCTTGTTTCGTTTATTCTTCTCCTACCCACTTAAGCCCCCATGTTGCATCACCACTTCCTCATATCAGGGAGATCATATGATAGTTGTCTTTCTCTGCTTGACTTATTTCACTAAGCACGATACGCTCTAGTTCCATCCATGTTGACGCAAATGGCAAGATTTCATTTCTTTTGATGGCTGCATAGTATTCCATTGTGTATATATACTACCTCTTCTTTATCCAATCATCTGTTGATGGACATCTAGGTTCTTTCCATAGTTTGGCTCTACTTCTAAGCTCACTCATCTAGGTATCAGCAGGCCTCGGGTCCTCATACTCTATTCATGGCCAGTTTCTAGAGGTTTACAAACAATATGGCAGCTTGTTTCAGAAAGAGAAGGAGGGAAAAGGAGAAGAAAAGAGAGAGAGAGAGAGAGGGAGATTAAGCCTGAGGCTACAGACGTTTTGTAACCAAATCATAGAAGTGACATCTTGTTGCTTCTGCCATATTCTATTTATTACAAGCTATTTGGTAAGTCCAGCTAACATTGAGGGGAAGAAAATTACACAAGTGTGTCAATTTACAGATACAGGGAGAATTGGAACCAATCTTAGATATTAACTACCACAAATACCACATAAAAGCTGAACATGATAAGACCAGGGGAAAAATTGAATTATAGAACTCATTATATCACATTAGATTATGCATCTTTTTGTTCTCAAAATGAAAATGTGATCATAAAAACCTCTGCATAAGTATACTTGACTTATTAAAGGTATTTAGAAAATTATTTCAACAGTTACTGGATAGCTATTATGTGTCAAAGCTTAGAAAACTATGGCCTTTGGCCCTTGTTTTGTAAATAACATTTTATTTTATAAAGAAATACATAAAAAATACATATTTTCTATGTACTATTTTTTCTTCCTACTGTGTTTTTTTATTTTTTGCCTTGATTTCTTCTTTTATTTTTTTACTTTTTATAATTTTTAAAAATTATGTTAGTCACCATACAGTACATAATTAGTTTTTGGTATAGTGTTCCATGATTCATTGTTTGCATATAACACCCAGTGCTCCATACAATCTGTGCACTCCTTAATACCCATCACTGGGTTCACCCATCCCCCACCCCCTCCCCTCTAAAACCCTCAGTTTGATTCCCAGAGTCCATAGTCTCTCATTGTTCATCTCCCCCTCTGATCTCCCCCTTCATTTTTCCCTTCCTTCTCCTAATGTCTTCCATGCTATTCTATATGTTCTACAGATAAGTGAAACTATATAATTATATTTCTATGTTTGACTTATTTCACTTAACATAAACTCCAGTTCCATCCATGTTGATGCAAATTTTGAGTATTCATCCTTCCTGATGGCTGAGTAATATTCTATCATATATATGGACCACATCTTTTTTATCCATTCATATGTTGAAGGACATCTTGGCTTCTTCCACAGTTTGGCTATTGTGGACATTGCTGCTATGAACATTAGGGTACATATGGCCTTTATTTTCACTACAACTGTGTCTTTGTGGTAAATACCCAGTACTGCAATTTCTGGGTCATAGAGGTTGTGGAGAAAGGAGAACCCTCTTACACTGTTGGTGGGAATGCAAGTTGGTATGGCCACTTTGGAAAACAATGTGGAGGTGCTTCAAGAAGTTAAAAATAGAGCTACTCTATGTACCACTTTTTTTTTTTAATTTTTTATTTTTTATAAACATACATTTTTATCCCCAGGGGTACAGGTCTGTGAATCACCAGGTTTACACACTTCACAGCACTCACCAAAGCACATACCCTCCCCAATGTCCATAATCTCACCCCCTTCTCCCAAACCCCCTCCCCCCAGCAACCCTCAGTTTGTTTTGTGAGATTAAGAGTCACTTATGGTTTGTCTCCCTCCCAATCCCATCTTGTTTCATTTATTCTTCTCCTACCCACTTAGGCCCCCATGTTGCATCTCCACTTCCTCATATCAGGGAGATCATATGATAGTTGTCTTTCTCTGCTTGACTTATTTCGCTAAGCATGACACCCTGTAGTTCCATCCATACCACTTTTTACTGACACACAGAGATGAGTAGTTGATACTATGATCTATGACCTTCAAAGACTGAAATATTTATTATTTGGTCCTTGAAAAAAGTATTGTGAGACTAAATCAATGATAATAATTATGGGTTTCAATGAAAAGCTAAGATTTTGTGGAAGCATTTTTCCTTATAGTATAAGTCCAGTTCTCACCATTTCATAGCTAATAAGCAGCTATCTGGATAAATCAATCTCAAGTAGATATTAGCCTGTTGAGGAACTTTTCTCAGCCACTGAGGATGGGTTAGAAGGCCTTTCTCCATGCTACTGTGATATTATGTGCATATATCTACATATATTTCACTATATTGTATAATTTTTACTGAGGTAAAATTCAGAAAACACAAAACTCCCCATTTTAACCATTTTAAAGTGTACCATTCAGTGACTGTAAGCACACTCACAATGTTGTAGAGCCATTATTATTACCTAATTCCAGAGCATTTTCATAACCACAAATAGCCACATACCCATTAAGCAGTCATTCCCCATTCTCTTGTGTCCACAACCTCTGTCAATCTCATGTCTTTATAGATTTGCCTATTCTGGACATTTCTTATAGTGGTAATCATATGATATGTGGCTCTTCATGTCTGTCTCCTTTTGCTTAGCATATTGATCTCAAGATTCATCTATACTTTAGCATGCATCAGTACTATATTTTTTATGGCTGAATAATATTTCATTATATGGATATATCACATTCTGTTTATGTATTCATTAGTTGATAGGTATTTGGGTTGTTTCCACTTTTTGACTAGTATGCACAGAGCTGCTATGAATATTTGTGTAGAAGTGTTTGTTTGAACACCTGTTTTCAATTCTCTTTGTTGTTTACTTGTTAAATTATTTAAGGAACTGTCAATCTGTATTTCATCATTGTAGTACCATTTTACATACCTACCAGCAATGTATGAGTTTTCTAATTTTTACTCATTTTTGCTAACCCTTTTTATTTTTCTTTTTAAAAACACACATTCCATGGATAAAATTGGAACCTTAGGAAACAACAGATGTCAGCAAAGATGCAGAGAAAGGGGAACACTTTGACGTTGTTGATGGGAGTGAAAACTGGTACAGCCACTCTGGAAAACATTATGGAAGCTCCTCAAAAAGTTAAAAATAGAGCTACCATATGGGCTAGGCACTACTAGGTATTTATCCAAAGGATGCATTCATAGTGATTTGAAGGGGCACTGCATCCAAATGTTTATAGCATCAATGTCCACAGTTGCCAAAACATGGAAGGAGCCCAAATGTGACAGATGAATGGATAAGGAAGAGGTGGAATTTATACACATACACACACACACACACACGAATATTATTCAGCCATCAAAAAGAATGAAATCTTGGGCGCCTGGGTGGCTCAGTGGGTTAAGCCGCTGCCTTCAGCTCAGGTCATGATCTCAGGGTCCTGGGATCGAGTCCCGCATCGGGCTCTCTGCTCAGCAGGGAGCCTGCTTCCCTCTCTCTCTCTCTCTGGCTCCTCTCTGTCTACTTGTGATTTCTCTCTGTCAAATTAATAAATAAAATCTTTAAAAAAAAAAAGAATGAAATCTTGTCATTTGCAATGATGTGGATAGAACTAGAGGATATTATGGTAAGTGAAATAATTCAGAGAAGACAAATACCATATGATTTCATTTACATATGGATTTTAAGAAATAAAAAGATGGAACATAGGGGAAGGGAAAAAAATAAAATAAGAGGAAAACAGAGAGGGAGGCAAACCATAAGATACTCTTAACTATAGGAAACAAACTGAGTGTTGCTGGAAGGGAAGTGCTGGAGAGATGGGGTAACTGGATGATGGGTATTAAGGAGGGCATGTGATATGATGAGTACTGCGTGTTATATGTCACTAATGACATGCAATTTTTCATGGAATTATCTTACATTACTATTTTTTTAAGTTAATAGTAATGTCTCTATTTTTATTTTTGATTTTAGTTATGTTGTATCCTCTCTTTTTTCCTTAGTAACTGTAGCTAAAGGTTTGTCATATTGTTGTTCTTTTTAAACAACCAATTGTTGGTTTTATTTATTCTATTATTTTTCTGTTCCCAATTTTGTTTATCCCTCTATAATTATATTTCCTTCCTTCTATTATTTCTGAATTTAGTTTGCTATTTTTTTTTAAATTCTGGTATAATTAGCATATAATGTTATATTATTTTCAGCTATACAATACAGTGATTCAACAACTTTATACCTTATTCAGTGTTCATTATAAGTGTACTCTTAATCCCCTTCACCTTTATCACCCATCTCCCACCCTCTTCTTCTTTGGCAACCACCAGTTTGTTCTCTATATTTAAGAGTCTGATATCTTTGGTTGTCTTTTTTCCTTGTTTGGTTTGCTCCTTAAATTCCACATGAGTGAAATAATACAGTATTTGTCTTTCTCCGACTTATTTCACTTAGCACCATGCCCTCTAGTTCCATCCATGTTGTTACAAATGGCAAGATTTCATTCTTTTTAATAGCTGAGTAATATTCATGTGTGTGCGTGTATGTGTGACACACAATATACTCTTGTATGTTGCATTATATCTTCTTTGTCCATGCATCTATGGATGGACACTGGTTGCTTTCATTGCTTTTTCTACTTCCTTAAGATGTTAAGTTTGGTTATTGATTTGAGATTTTTCTTTTTTAATATAAGCACTCACAACTACAAATTTCCCTCTGAGCACTGCTTTTGCTGAATCCCTTGTTTTTCTATTTGTGTTTTTATCTTCATTTGTATCAAGGTATTTTTATATTTTACTTGTGATTTCTTCTTTGACCTGTGGGTTAGAGTTTATTTACACACAAATGTGAATTTTCAGTTTTACTTATTGATTATTGATTATTATTGATTATTATCAAACCTTTCCAGTTAATTTTTCAAATAATTTATTCTATTTGGTTTCTCTCTTAAAAAAAAAAAGGTTGATTTATTTATTTTAGAAAGAATGAAAGAGAGACAGAGAGCATGAGAGGGAGGGGCAGAGGAAGAGGGAGAGAGACTCCCAAACAGAGTCCATGATGTATATGGAGCCAGACGTGGAGTTTGATCTCACAACTCTGAGATCACAATCTGACCTGAAACCAAGAGCTGGATGGTTAACCACCTGTGCCACCCAAGCACCCCCTGTTTTCCTTCTATTTATAATTTCTCTTTATTGATATTTTCTATTTGTTACTGATTGCATGATTTCTTTCAGGTATCCTTACCCTCCCAATTTCCTTTAGCTCTTTGAGCATACTGATGTAGTTGGTTTAGTTTTTGTACAATTAGCCCACACATAAATTTATTATTTTCATGTTAATTTCTACTTTTGTTTTCAATGAAATATAATTTCTTGTTTTTTTACATACCACATGACTTATAATTTTTGTAGAAAACTGGACATATCAAATATCATCATATGGCAACTTAAGAAATAAGATTCTGCTCCATTTCCAGGCTTGTTTTCATTGTTTGTGGTAGACATTTTTGTTTATTTTCTGATTGTACTCATTTGTAAAGTAAATATTCTTTGTTATCTGTAGCCACTCATTTCTCTGTTTCATCAGCTTATGATTTGGTCATAATGTCTTAAGGTTCCATTAAGTCAGCTCATGACTTGACAAATATTACATTCAACCAACCAGCCAATCACTATCAGCTTTTGCAGATGGGCAACATGTGTGTGCTGGGGAATTATTTCAACTCTTATCTAGGCAGTTTAAAACTGCATCCTTGAAATATACACTACTGAGGTGCGTGGGTGTCTCAGCCAGTTAAGTGTTTGTCTTCAGCTCAGGTCATGATCCCAGGATCTTTAGATCCAGCACTGCATCCAGCTCCCAGCTCTGTGGGGAGCCTGCTTCTCCTTCTCCCTCTGCCTGCTGCTCCCCCTGCTTGTGCTCTTACTCTCTGTCTCTCTCTCTCAAATAAATAAAGTAAAAAAAAAGAAAAAATATATATATACTGCTTATACCCCTTAAATTTACACAGTATATGTCAATTATATCTCAGTAAAGCTGAAAAAACAAATAAAAAAACCCCCAAAATACCTCTACTTTAGCTTTTACTTTCTGCTGTGTTAATTTTAAAGGTCATCCAGAGGTGAGAACTTGGGGCATTTTCAGATTTACTCTGAACCTGAACATTTTCCCAGCCCTGTGCATAAGTGTCACCTTCTAGATTCCTCTCTCTTTCTATATCCTTTCTTCCCAAGCTTTTTGGTTTATCTATTGTTTCCCCCAACTGTTATACTTTACCAATATGTTCTCATTAAAGATAAATATTAAAACTAAAAAAAGGTCGCTAGTGATGTACCACTCATCACTATCTTCTACATTAAAGCAAAATGCCAGTAAGAAAGGATATTTTGCTATAGACTAGGTGGATGCTCATCCATACTATTTGTGGAGCATAACAAATAACATGGAGGACATGGGGAGTTAGAGAGGAGAAGGGAGTTGGGGGAAATTGGAAAGGGAGGTGAACCATGAGAGACTATGGACTCTGTAAAACTATCTGAGGGTTTTGAAGTGGCGGGGGGTGGAAGGTTGGGGTACCAGGTGGTGGGAATTAGAGAGGACACGGATTACATGGAGCACTGGGTGTGGTGCAAAAATAATGAATACTGTTATGCTGAAAATAAAAAATAAATTTAAAAAAATAGAGCTACCCTATGACCCAGCAATTGCAGTTCTAGGTATTTACCAAATGAATACAAACATGGTCATCTGAAGGGGCACCTGCATCCTAATGTTTATAGCAGCAATATCCAGAGAAGCCAAACTATGGAAAGAACCCAGATGTCCACTGACAAATGAATGAATAGAGATGTAGTATGTATATACAATGGAATAGTACTCAGCCATCAGAAATTGAAATCTTACCATATAGAGGAAGGCCCATCAGAGTAATGCCAGACCTCTCCACCGAAACCTGGCAAGCCAGAAAGGGATGGCAAGATGTATTCAGGGCACTAAATGAAAAGAACGTGGTCCATATACACAATGGAGTATTATGCTTCCATCAGAAAGGATGAATACCCAACTTTTGTAGCAACATGGACTGGACTGGAAGAAATTATGCTGAGTGAAATAAGTCAAGCAAAGAGTCAATTATCATATGGTTTCACTTATTTGTGGAGCATAACAAATAGCATGGAGGACATAGGGAGATAGAGAGGAGAAGGCAGTTGGGGGAAATTGGAAGGGGAGGTGAACCATGAGAGACTATGGACTCTGAAAAACTATCTGAGGGTTGTGAAGGGGTGGGGGTGGGAGGTTGGGGTACCAGGTGGTGGGTATTAGAGAGGACACGGATTACATGGAGCATGGGGTGTGGTGCAAAAATAATGAATACGGTTATACTGAAAATAAAAAATAAATTAAAAAAAAAGAAAATAGGAAGACAATATTTTTCAGCCTCTCTAGCAACTAGTTTTAGTATGTCTGAATGAGTTCTGAGCAAGAAATGTGAGCATATATGATATATATGCTGGGACTAACCACCTCTCCACCGTTATTCATGCTCTCTCTCTTTCCCTTTTGCATATATTATGGGAACCACATTTTGAAGAAGGCAATATCACAAGATAGAAGGAACTGGTATTGCTGAGTCACTGCTTAGAGAAAAACTACCCAAAGAAATGATTTGATCCATTTTTACCAGTGGTGTGAGTTAGAAATAAGTTTGTATTTATATTAAGCCACTGAGATTTAGAGATTATTTTCATAGCAGCCACTGTTACTATCTAATACAGATAATTTATACAATATTTTGTATTAGGCCCTGTGTTCCAAAGATCACAGCAGACTAGAACTATGGATCAAATCAAACAAAAACAGGCATGATTATAAGTCTTCTTCATCTGTCCCCACTAAATAAACATCTGTACAATTCTAGATTGAGATGCAATTTGATTCTAACTCTATTTCTTTCTTTATTTTTAAAAGAGTTATTTTTTAGAGAGAGAACACAAGTGGGAGGAGGGGCCAAGAAAGAGGGAGAGAGAATTCTCCCACAGACTCCCTGTTGATCATGGAGCCCCACTCAGGGCTTGCTCCCTGTAGCCTGAGATCATGACCTGACACTTAACCAAATGTGCCACTCAGGTGCCACTGATTCAATTCCGAAAAATGTGGAGAATCAGAGCTGTGTAGTGGTGGTATTGCTGCCTCAAGTGTTAGTGAAATCACTGTCACCAGAAGCATCCAAATGGAGCCTTTAAGCACCATCACCTTCTAGGAAGGAAAAAAAAATGGGGTTCGTGCCTCAGACTGGAGTTGGGTCAGTCTGTGAAGTTTTTTGTTTTTGTTTTTGTTTTTATTTATTTATTTATTTATTTTTTGATTCGAGGAAATGTAACTAATAGTGTGGAGGAGTTGAATAGTTGAAGGAGGGAACAGTCTGTTATTAGTCAGATTAAGCCATAAGAAACACCCTCAAAATTTCAGTGCCTTACAAAAAGAGAGATTCATTTTTAACTCACCTTACATATCCTTTGTAGGTAAGTTTTAGCTATGCTCTATGGTTTTGTCATTTAAAGTTTCAGGTTGAAGGAACAGCTCTTATCTAAGTCATGCATGGCCCACTGCAGAGCAAAAAGCAAGGACATTATCACACAATAACTCTTACCACTTCTGCTTGGATGGGGCCTATATTCCTTCCACTCACATTCTATTAGCCTAAGCAAGTCACGTGCATAAACCTGACAACACTGTAGTCAGAATGAAAATCTTAACACCAGAACAAACCAGGAGAGATACTGATGGGGCCTTGTAGAGTGTGACAGAGATTATTTTGAGCACACAATACAAACTACCACAGTGATATATGATAATTACAACCAGGACTGATTTTTTTGTATGTATAGTAGATCTGTGAGATATAATGTTGCAGTTAGCCTTCTTTCAAAGTACTTCCTTTCAGTATTTACCCTAAAGTGAATTAATTTGAGTTCTTCTGTAACATCAATGACACAGAAGAAATGACAATTTTGATTAAGGAAAGAATATTAGAAAAAGCTCTTAGTTTTCACTTTCAGTTCCTGATCCAGACAGTCAGGATATTTTAAGAGCACTTTTAGGCAAATTTCTAGCCCTCAGCAGTCACAAAAGGAGACCCTCATCTCAGATAATTAGTTTTTGTTTGCCAAACAGCTTAGTTACTGCTTAACGACCTCAAGTCCCTTTTATTCTCACTTAAGCTAGGTTTTGTACTACAATTTTTGTTTTGTTCAATCTTGGTCTTTATCCTATGGCAGGCTGGCTCTTTATCTAGTTCTGGTTCCTTTAACATTTGATTTTCTCTTTGTCTGGCACTAATACTCTACTCAAACATATTCTTAGTATTTTTATCACCTGGCATCATCTCTTGGTATTTTTTGTTTGTTTATTTTGTTTTGATTTTTGTTTATTTGTTTTGTTTTGTTTTGGTCAGCAGTTCCCCAGCACGTTCTTCACTCTGACTGGTTACTCAACAGAACCCTCTAATTCCTCAGCTACTACTTTAGACAATAGGCCATGTTATGCCTTTACTGTTGGCCTGGGTTTAATTCCTTGGAATCATATTGCTGATTCTGGCAAGTGGAATGATTCTGAAGAATATAGCATATCAGGAGAAGGGAAGAGGCTTGGAAACCAGGGAGTAGCTAAACATAATTTGAACATACAGAGGAAAGTGAACATTACTAATAGAACTAGGCCCTGGAAGAGACTGAGGGTAAGGGAATCTGCTGTACATGTTGAAGTGTCACCTTTAATAGAATAAATGAAAACTGAAAGAAAACAAAATGAGAAAGGAATGGATGCTATTATAAGCAACTATAAGATGTACATAAAATAACTGAAGGAACCTATTCATGACAGCATCACTTCTCTCTGTGAAGAAGGCTGAGAGTAAGAGATAGATGGAGGATAAAGGACTTAACTAAATGAACATTATTTGGATTAGCCACTTTAGGAATTGCGTAAGTAGCTATGTAAAAACAAATGTATACTAGGAATATAGAGTAATAACTGAGAACAAGTGACAGTCTAGGATCAAGAAATAAATCACAGAAAGCAGAAGGATATACTAACAATGTATACAATATTTTTGTAAAATAAAACAAGTTGGAGCTATGGGTTCATTTTATGTATTTTAAGTTTACCTCATGTTAATCATATAATATTCTCTGGTTTATGTATTTTTAAACTGTGGCTGCATAAGGAAATAGAACTCTGAGAAATATTTGCATGGCATTTTTAACATACTAAAGCAAAAAAAAAACACAATGAAAACAATCCACATTTAAATGAACAGAAGTGGTACAACTGCACAGCTGGAAACTGGATTTGATGGTGAGTATCCATGATAGACTATTTCCTGTGGAGGGTATCACCAAGTAATATAGTAGCAGTTGAAATAACACTCTTTATAACACATTGTACTGTCTTCATTTATCTGTTTAATGAATAGGAAATCTACTTAAGCCACAGTGCTGAGATATGCTATTTCTTTTACCTCAAATGCATTTTTCACATTGCCTTTGTGATAATGGGAAAAAAGTGTTATAAACAAAAAGAATGTCTTTTATCCTACAGGACACTTAATTCATGCAGTGAAGCTACTAGCTGAGGTTTTGTTTAAATTTTAAGAAATTGAATAATTTAAAAATTCATGTCAACAATGAGGCATTTAGAAAATGGATTTATAATCTCAATAATTGAATCTATATACTAGATAGTTTTGCATGAAATATGAAAAGGTAGGAGAATATGGAAAACATTTGGATTATTAAAATCATAAAGTAGTTTCATATAATGACAAACTTTATAATGAATTTTATCTGTTCTTCCCAGATTTATGATGTTAACAGAAACTTTGTGTGATGTTCTTATTTTATTTCATTTTTAAATTTCTATTGTCCTCTGAAAAGTCACTGGGATAGCATTCTCTAAAAGATGCCTAATGTCAAAAGTAAGTAAAAAAATAAGGTACAATGGCCTAAAAATTAGGAATATAAAAATATAAAAATGTACTAATTTGGGTCCTTGGTTGGGAGTGAGTAGATAAGCATTGTTAACAGACTTAAAATCAGTATATCTTATCGGTATATTATGTGGTATGGTTATCTATGTTTTGTCAGACACTATGTGATTCAGCCATTTGTGTGCATCAATTTTATATAAGACATTTAGTAAAAGAGCAGAAGTGAATGGTAATTTCATATTGAGTTAAGAGAGTACCTATATTCTATATGGAATATATTCTATATTTTCCAAATTCAAGGGTAACTCATAATCCGAGAGATGAATTTAACATTTTAAAAGCAAGCAAAAGCCCTGGGTGTAACAAGTAGCTATTGATTTTCATCAGAACTGATAAATGTTTTTAACTGGTGCTTTTTCAAACTACCTTGGCAATATGCATAAATAGAGTACAAACTATGCTAGTTCTATAAAATAAAAGTAACTATCCTTCATGTCCAGCGAAAGAAATGAATTACTTGTAGAAAAATGTGGCCATTGAACTACATCTACACTGGAAATTTCTTCCTGACATATTTGGCTTTGATTGATGGCTGTGGAATGCCAACCTATTTAAACACATATACTTCTACACACTCAATCAAAATTTTAGACATGAATTGATTATTCTTTGGCTTTTATGCTCTAGTCAGAAGATAAGATAGTTATCAGAACAGTTGGTTACAACTCCCAGATTACTGACATTAACATTTTGCATGTCTAGAAAAAAATATATTGTAGAGTTGAGATATTTACAAAGTAGAAAGAGGATTATCTATCACCTGAAAAAGTCACAACAATGGAAAACAGACAATAACACATACATGGAAGTTATTTAGTAGGAAATCCTTTAATAATTCATAAAGGCAATAGCAATTTTATAGGCAGATTTCATTCAAGTGCTCTGGAAAATTTCTTAAAACACTTAAAAAATCTCACAGAATCCTATTGAAAATGAAGAAGTAAGGGAGGAATGGGGATATTATTATCTAAGGGAACTGTGTGGTAAGGTATTCTGAAAATGAATAATGCATCAGAATGTGAAATATTACCCTTCTCAAATAAAGCTTTAAAACTTTTCTCACCATTTATTCTTAATCTCACAAAACAAACTGAGGGTTGCTGGGGGGAGAGGCTTTGGGAGAAGGGGGTGGGATTATGGACATTGGGGAGGGTATGTGCTTTGGTGAGTGCTGTGAAGTGTGTAAACCTGGTGATTCACAGACCTGTACCCCTGGGGATAAAAATATATGTTTATAAAAAATAAAAAATTATATTAAAAAAAAAAACTTTTCTCACCAACTTGTGTTAATATTTGGGCCTGTCATAATGTTAAAATTTAGAAAAGGGTTTTGTTGAAAAGTGAAAACAGACACTTCTCCAATCAAGATATACAAATGGCTATCAGACACATGAAAAAATGTTCATCATCACTAGCCATCAGGGAGATTCAAATTAAAACCACATTGAGATATCACCTTACACCAGTTAGAATGGCCAAAATTAACAAGACAGGAAACAACATGTGTTGGAGGGGATGTGGAGAAAGGGGAACCCTCCTAGACTGTTGGTAGGAATGCAAGTTGGTGCAGCCTCTTTGGAGAACAGTG
>NC_081575.1:24427086-24432471 GCF_022355385.1 Mustela nigripes | reverse complement strand
ATCATATGATTTCACTTATTTGTGGAGCATAACAAATAGCATGGAAGACATGGAGAGTTAGAGAGGAGAAGGGAGTTGGGGGAAATTGGAAGGGGAGGTGAATCATGAGAGACTATGGACTCTGAAAAACAATCTGAGGGGTTTGAATTGGCGGGGGGGTGGGAGGTTGGGGTACCAGGTGGTGGGTATTAGAGAGGGCACAGATTGCATGGAGCACTGGGTTTGGTGAAAAAATAATGAATACTGTTATGCTGAAAATAAATTTAAAAAAAGAAAAAAAAAGAAAAGTGAAAAAAATTAACAAGGCTTTTATTTCCTATGTGGATTGTTCACAATAACACGCCAATCATGCTTTTGTCTCACAACGTTTGCACTCACTTCTTCCATTGCTAAAAATATTCTGCCCTCAAATAGTTGTATGATGCTCCCTCTCATTTTATTCATGTCTCTGCTCAAATGTCCCCTTGTCAGGGAAAACTTTTCAGACAGCATCTGTGGAATATATATAAATTATATAATTATAATATATTATGCTGTATACATTACTACTATATATTATATATCAGGTATAATATATATCATATACACATATGATAGCTATATGTATAAAATACCAATGCACACACATTCCTGTATTCAGTAAATCTATCTGCTTTCTCCATTACATTTATTACTATTTGAGAGAATAAATTGTATGTTTATTGTCTGATTCATCCCAGCTAAAATGTAGGATTTAAGAGAAAAATGTGTGTTTGCATAGTCACCAATGTACATGATATCTTTATCTCAGAGTTTATTATCTATCTGTCATCTTCCTATCATCTATTTATCATCTATCATCTTTCATGTATGTATCTATCATCTATCTATATCTATCATCATCTGTCATCATCTAATCTGTCATGTCTACATGTTCTTATTGAACCCACCTTTGACTTCACTTCAGCACCAAAGTTATTATTCTAGCCTTTCATCTTATTGTAATTTCTTTTTGATACTCTTGTTATTTATAACATATTTATTCATTTGTTCCTCCACATTATAGTTGGAAGAAGGTCCCTAATTACTCACTGATACCTCTGTGAGGGAAAAAAAAAAACACACATAACACTTGTTATTGTCTTTAGCTTTTACAATATCCAATTAAAAGAGTCTATCTCACCCCTAAATTCCCTTGTGCAACACTTCACAATTAACTGGTCTCCCAACTCCAAACCATGGCTGCTACTGATCTGTGCTCCATCAGCATAAGATTATTATTTTTTTAAATGATAAATGGAATCATTGAATATGTAACCTTTTGACTGAATTCTTTCACTATGCAAAATGTATATGAGAGTCACTGGTGCTGTTGTTTGTATTAATAATTTATTCCTCTGTAATTGCTGAATAGTATTTCATTGTATGGCTGTCTGACAATTTGGATACCTACTCAAAATTTGAAACAATTGAGTTGTTTCTAGTTTTTTTGGCAAATATTAATAAAAGAGTTATAAACAATTACATACAAGTTTTGTGTAAACATAAGTTTTTGTTTATCTTGGATAAATGCTAAGGAGTGGGTTGGCTAGTTCATATGGTAAATATATGATTAACTTTATTAGAAACTGCCAAATTACCCCTCAGAGTGACTATATCATTTGCATTCCTGCCAGGATATACGAGTATTGCAGTTGCAACAAAAAGTCTTTTGTAGTTTTTAGCATACAGATAATGCATATACCTTGTGAGATTCATAGAGAAGAATTTTGTCTTTAATACTACTATTAATGAGCATGATTTATTAATTTTGACTTCTAAGTTGATTACTACTGCATGGGAATATACTTTATGCATATTGATCTTGGTCCTATGGCCTTGTTGAACTCACTTGTTTGTTCTAGTATATTTTAGGTCCACTTTTGGGGGGATTTTCAATGTAAACAAGTATGCCATATACAAGTAGAGAAAATATTTTTCCTTCTTAATCTGTATGCCTTTATTCCTTTTCTTATTGCACTGCAGGTATGTGATATATGATGTTGAACATCAGTGGTGAGAGTGAGCTTCTTTTTCTTATTCCCAATATTATATATTTAATATTCCCAATCTTATTCCCAATATTTCACCTTTTCTACATTTAATATGATGTTAGCTGTATTTTGCTGACATCACTTGGATTAAATTAAGTTCCCTTATGTTAAGTAGAGATTTTTTTTTTCTAAACCAGAAAAGAATTTTGGATTTTGTGAAATGTTTTTTCCCTTCTGCCTCTACTGAGATGATGATATGGTTTTTCTTCTTTAGTCTGTTAAAACTGCCATTTGTATTGATTGATTTTAAGTATTGAACCAGCTTCACATTTGTCAGGATTTATTATCCTTTTTGTATATTACTAAATTTGCTTTTCAATATTAACTTGAAATTTTTTCCATCTACGTTTGTTGGGGATATTAATTGGTATTTTTCTTTTCTTATAATGTATTTGGCTAGTTTGCTACCAAGTTAATTTTGGTCTGATTAAATGAATTGAGAAATAGTCTTCCTTCTATTTTCTCAAAAAAATCACTTATAATTGGCATTATTTTTAAATTATTGGGTAGAATTCTGCTGGGCCTCTAATTTTCTTTGTGAGAAAACTTTAAACTATAAATCCAATTTATTTAATAGTATAGGTCTTAAAAGAATATCTATGCTACTTATGTTAACTTGGTATTATATGTCTTTTAATGGATCTTTCCATTCCATCTATCTTGTCAGATTTACTGGTATAAAATTGTTCTTAGTATATCTTTATTACCTTTTTAATGTTTGTATATATTGCAGTAATGCTTTTATCTAATTTCTGATATTGGTAATTTGTTTTTTTTTGGTAAGTAGGGGAATGTTATGGAATTTTTTTCAAGGAACTAGCTTTAGGTTTTATTGCATTTGAATTTTTTTCAGTTTCATCAGTTTCACTTCTGATCTTCATTATTTCCTTTTGCATGCTTTGCGTTTAATATGTTTTATTTACTTGTTTTTAATATACTGATTTAGAATTTTTTTTTCTTTAGTATAACTATGTTATAGATTTCCTTCTAAGTACTGCTTTAGTTGCATTTCCACAAATTATATTTTGTTATTTTGTTCCAAATAATTTGTTAACATCCCTTGAGACTTCCTCTTTGACACATGGTCATTTAGAAATGTGTTGTTTATTTTCAATATATTTGGGGATTTTTCAGGTATCTTCCTGTAATTTGATTTATATTTCATTTAATTATCAGAGAACATGCATTCTATTATTTCTGTTCTTTAAAAATTTTAAGTATTGTTTTATGTTCAAGAATATGCTCTATTTTTTTTACTGTTACATGTGAATTTGAAATAAATATATTCTAATTTTGGGTTGAATGTTCTATAAATGTCCATTAGGTCAAGTTGGCTAATAGTATTTTTCAGGTCTTCTCTCTTTTGACTGACTTTTTTCTTGGT
Organism: Mustela nigripes; assembly: GCF_022355385.1. NCBI lineage: Eukaryota > Metazoa > Chordata > Mammalia > Carnivora > Mustelidae > Mustela > Mustela nigripes. Next base: position 24,429,015 of record NC_081575.1, on the reverse strand, counting down.
CTATCAATTACTGAAAGAAGAGTGTTGATCTCTCCAACTATAATTCTAGATTTAAAATTTTTCTCTTAGAGTCATTTCATATTTTGTGTCATGTATTTTTAAGCTCTGTTGTTAGGTGCATACACATTTAAATTGTTATGTCTTCTTGGAGAAGTGGCCCCTTTATTATTATATAATATCCTTCTATCCCCTGGTAATTTATTCTGAAGTCTACTTTATCTGATATAAAGATATTCCAGCTTTTTAAAAAATATATTTATTTTTTAAATTTCTTTTCAGTGTTCCAGAATTCATTGTGTATGCACCACACCCAATTCTCCATGTAAAACGTGGTCTCCATAATACCCACTACCAGGCTCACCCAACCTCCCACCCCCTGCCCCTCCAAAACCCTCAGATTGTTTCTCATAGTCCACAGTCTCTCATGGTTTGTCTTTCCCTCCAATTTTCCCCAATTCCCTTCCCCTCTCTATCTCCCCATGTCTTCCGTGTTATTCCAACTTTATTTTTGACCAGTATCTGGATTGTGTACATTTTTCTTTCTTTCTTTTAATCTATCTAATCTATCATCTGTCATCTACCTACCTACCTAGTGGTTTTCTTATAGACAGCATATATGTTGGTTTTGAATTTTTAATCCAATATGGCAATCTCTATATTTTAATTTATGTATTTAGACAGATCAGCTTTAATGTGATTATTAATGTGGTTTAATTAAAATCAGTCATCCTTCTAACAGTTTTTATTCTACTTGTTCTTTTTTCCTCTTTGTTTGCCTTTATTTGGATTATTTGAGCATTTTGATGATTCCATTTTATCTCCATTATTTACTTATTCTGTATTAAAAAGAGTGGTTAGTCTAGAATTTTAAATATACATCTTTAATTAGAGACTACCCTTAAATAATATACTATTTCAGGTATGCTATATGGTTTCTATTCCAAATTCTTTTCTCCTATCTTCTGTGCTATTTTTGTACACACTTATGGCTCTTCTCCAAGGATGTCATTGGACATTCAAAACAAAGATTGGTGAGATCCTGAGGTAGCATTCCTCAAAGTATAAGTCTGGGTGAAAGGAATAAGAGCAACAAATCCAATATTTCTCCAAACATTTCTCTTTCCCTGTTCTGTCTTCTTTTAGGATTCCAGTTTCACATATGACAGATGTTTTTATATTGTCTTTCAAAATTTATTTTTCTGTTATTTTCATTTTTAACCATTACCTCTTTGTGCTTCTGTTTGGATAATTTCTATGGGCATATCTTCAAGTTCATTGGTTCTTTCCCTGGCTGTGTCCAATCTACTGGTGTATCCATCAAAGGTATTCTGCATGACATTTGCTGTTTTTCATTTTTAACATTTTAATTGATTCTTTTGAACAGTTCACATTCTTTTAAAAAATATATATTTTCAATGTACCAGAATTCATTGCTTCTGCACCACACCCAGTGTTCCATGCAATATGTGACCTCCATAATACCCACAACCAGGCTCACCCAACCCCTCACCCCTCCCCTCCAAGACTCTCAGTTTGTTTCTCTGAGTCCACAGTCTCTCATGTTTCGTCTCCCCCTCCAATTTCCCTAAACTCCCTTCTCTCCATATCCCCATGTTTTTCGTCTTATTCCTTATGCTCCACAAGTAAGTGAAACCATATGATAATTGATTTTGCTCAACTTATTTCACTTAGCATAATCTCTTCCAGTCCTGTCCATGTTGTTACAAAAGTTGGGTATTCATCTTTTCTGATGGAAGAATGATATGGACCACTTCTTTATCCACTCATCCATTGAAGGACATCTTGGTTCTTTCCAAAGTTTGGCGACTGTGGCCATTGCTGCTATGAACATTGGGGTACAGATGGCCCTTCTTTTCACGACATCTGTATCTTTGGGGTAATACCCAGTAGTGCAATTGCAGGGTCATA
>NC_081575.1:24407603-24426986 GCF_022355385.1 Mustela nigripes | reverse complement strand
CCTGTCCATGTTGTTACAAAAGTTGGGTATTCATCTTTTCTGATGGAAGAATGATATGGACCACTTCTTTATCCACTCATCCATTGAAGGACATCTTGGTTCTTTCCAAAGTTTGGCGACTGTGGCCATTGCTGCTATGAACATTGGGGTACAGATGGCCCTTCTTTTCACGACATCTGTATCTTTGGGGTAAATACCCAGTAGTGCAATTGCAGGGTCATAGGGAAGCTCTATTTTTAATTTATTAAGGAATATCCACACTCTTTTCCAATGTGGCTGCACCAAATTGTATTTCCACCACATCCTCTCCAACACATGCTGTTTACTCTCTTGTTAATTTTGGCCATTCTAACTGATGTAAGGTGGTATCTCAAAGTGGTTTTTTTTAAAGATTTTATTTATTTATTTGACAGACAGAGATAACAAGTAGGCAGAGAGGTAGGCAAAGACTCTGAGATCACGACCTAAGCCAGAGGCAGAGGCTTTAATCCACTGAGCCGCCCAGGTGCCCATCTCAGTGTGGTTTTGATTTGAATCTTCCTGATGGCTAATACACAAAGATAAAGTCGAAGTGGATAAAAGACATCAGGGTGAGGTGGGAATTCATCAGAATCCTAGAGAACATGGACAGTAACCTCTTTGACATCTGCCACAGCAACTTCTTTCAAGATAGGTCTCCAAAGGCAAAGGAAACAAAAGTGAAAATGAACTTTTTATTTTTTTAATTTATTTTTTATTTATTTTCAATATAACAGTATTCATTATTTTTGCACCACACCCAGTGCTCCATGCAATCCGTGCCCTCTATAATACCCACCACCTGGTACCACAACCTCCCACTCCCCGCCCCTTCAAAACCCTCAGATTGTTTTTCAGAGTCCATAGTCTCTCATGGTTCACCTCCCCTTCCAATTTCCCCCAACTTCCTTCTCCTTTTGGGACTTCATCAAGATCAAAAGCCTCTGCACAGCAAAGGAAACAGTCAACAAAACAAAGAGGCAATCCACGGAATGGGAGAAGATATTCTCACATGACAGTACAGACAAACGGCTGATATCCAAGGTCTATAAAGAACTTCTCAAACTCAACACACACAAAACAGATAATCACGTCAAAAAATGGGAAGAAGACATGAACAGACAGTTCTTCAAAGAAGACATACAAATGGTTAACAGACACATGAAAAACTGTACAGTTCCCATTCTTCTGCTGAAATTTGCTATCTGATTTTGAATATTGCCAACATTGTCCATTAGAACCTATTAACCATGAAAACATATTAATCATAGTTTTATTTTTCAGATAGTTCCAACATTTGTTTCATATTAATTGTGGTTCTATTGATCTCTTTGTCTCCTAGCAATATATTTTTTAAGATTTTATTTATTTATTTGACAGAGAGATCATAAGTAGGCAGAGAAGCAGGCAGAGAGAGAGGGAGAAGCAGGCTCCCTGTTGAGCAGAGAGCCCGATGCAAGGCTCAATCCCAGGACCCTGAGATCATGACCTGAACAGAAGGCAGCGGGTTAACCACTGAGCCACCCAGGTGCCCCAACGTGTTGCTTGTTAATTGATTTTTTTTTTTTGCAGTGTTTCGAGATTAATTGTTTATGCTGATTTTTTAAAATTTTATTTATTTATTTGACAGACAGAGGTCATAAGTAGGCAGAGAGTCAGGCAGAGAGAGAGGTGGAGGCAGGCTCCCTGCTGAGCAGAGAGCCTGATGCAAGGCTAAATCTCAGGACCCTGGGATCATGACCTGAGCTGAAGGCAGAGGCTTAACCCACTGAGCCCAGGTGCCCCAACATGTTGCTTGTTAATTGATTTTTTTGCAGTGTTTCAAGATTAATTGTTTATGCTGATTTTTAAATATACCTCATAATTGTATGTTGAAACTTTCATATTTTATGTAAAATAGTTGAGATTAAAGTGAATAGTTCTTTCATCTAGAAATTATCGTACCTTTTTTTACACCAGGCTTTTAGTGTGTTTTGTTGTGTTTGTGTGTGTGTGTCATTCTAATCAAGAGTGAAGTAGTATTTGGAGTTTCTTGCCTCTGTTAATATTATTAACAAAGTGTTCCAGGTCTCAAATTCATCTAGTATTTAGAGTGGGTTCTAATTGACCAGGTTTTGTTTTTGTTTTTGTTTTTGTTGTTTCTTTACGAATATCTGCTCCACAACTTTAGGTTTTCCTCTTGGGATATGCCACAGAAAGAGTCTTCTTTCAGGCTTTTACAGCACTTTCATCATTATTACATTGTTTATTACTTGACTCTTGTTAGCCTGATGATGACAGTGTTCTCCTTTGTTCTAATTAATCTTCTATCCTAGGCAAGAACTCTGTCCTTGGCTCTTAAAGATGTGGACTTCTTGGTACTCTTTCCACTCCTCAAATATAGTACTCTTGTCCTCCCTATTGTTTGTTTGTTTTTTCCTGTTCCCATTTACCAGCTGCACTGCATTTTCACCAGTTCCCTGAGGGTAATATTTTGTCCTTCCCTTCCTTCTCTCACAGTTTAAAGTTTTTGTTCCATAGGTGAAATAGGAGAAACAGATCTGGATAGGATTGCCTGTTGATATTCTCTTCATTCAAGACTTGTACTATGAGTGGTGCTTTTTGGGCATCTTTTTGGGCATATTTGTTCTGAGTGTCCAATGATGTCTATGGAGAAGAACCTTCAGTGAGTGTGTATTCTTTTTATACTTGTGCACTCAGACGTACTATATTCTCTCTGTAGCCATAGTCACCTTTTACCTATTGATCAACAATCTTTAAGTTAATTTTTTGTAATTTTGAGATACTTGTATATTTACAAAATAGTAGGGTGTTCCTGTGTGTAAACCATTCACTAAACTTCCTTTTGTGTTAACATCTTATATATCCATAGAAAATTTATCAAAACTAAGAAATTGTTCTTGATACTATACTATTTACTAGAAATTTTGCTTTCATCTCTTAACAGTGTCTGGCTACGCCTTCTCTACATAAGGACGTGCTTGCATCTGATCTCTCCTTGTCTCTTATCCTGTCTTTCCTTAGATTTTGAGTTACTTGGTTGTAATGTCAGTTTTCTGATAGGTTCAAGAAAATCAAGAATATATAATCTGTTTGGTTTTGCTGTTTTGGTTGTAAAGATGAAAGTGATGCTCTTTCCAGCTGAGTAGTTTCCAAGTAGAAATCAGAAGTAAACAAATATTTTTAAAAGAATGAATGATTTAGTGGTCTACAGGTAAATTTGATATATAAGGGAAAGCAAAACAATTATTTAAATATTAAGGTACATCATGCAGATTGTTTTCTGATTGAGTTTGATTATGTAACAATATAATAACCTATCCAGGAAGCATTCATAGGGTAGAACTAAATGTAATATTTAGAAAAGCTTCACAAAAATGTTTTTTTCATTTTAAGTAAACACCTATTCAGAAGACAGAATTTTTTCCAAATTTGAGATTACCTTTTTAAAAGTTTTCATTTAAATTCCAGTTAGTTAACATACAGTGTAACATTAGTTTCAAGTGTACAATATAGTGGTTCAACAATTCCATACAACACCAGGTGATCATCACAACAACTGCACTCTTTAACCCCTATCATCTATTTAACCCATCTCTTCCTCCTCTGGTAACCATCAGTTTGTTCTCTATAGAGTGTCTATTTCTTGATTTGCCTCTCTTTACTTTTTCCTCTTCACTCGTTTGTTTTGTTTTGTTTTGTTTTGTTTTTGTTCCACATATGAGTGAAATTGTGTGGTAATTGTCTTTCTCTGGCTGACTTACTTTACTTTGTGTTATGCTCTCTAGCTCCATCCATGTCCTTCCAAATGGTAAGATTTCATTCATTTTATGGCTGAGTAATATTCTATTGTGTACATATACCACAACTTCTTTATCCATTTATCAGTGGATGAATCAGTTGGGTTGTTTCCATAATTTGGCTATTGTAGGTAATGCTGCTATCAACATCAGGGTGCATGTATCCCTTTGAATTAGTATTTTTGTATTCTTTGGGTAAATACCTAGTAGTGCAATTGCTGGTCCTAAGGTATTTCTATTTTTAACTTTTTAAGGAAACGCCATACTTTTTTCCAGAGTGACTGCACCAGTTTGCATTCCCACTGCAAAAAGGGATGCAAGAGGATTCCCATTTCCCCACACTATTGCTAACACCTGTAGTTTCTTGTGGTGTTGATTTTAGCCATTCTGTCATGGTTCAGGTGATATCTCATTGTAGTTTTGACTTGTATTCCCCTGATGATAAGTGATGGTAAACATCTTTAAATATGTCTTCTGGCAATCTTATCTTCTTTGAAAATATGTCTTTTCATGTCTATTCATGTCTTCTGCCCACTGGTAATTGGATTATTTTATTTGGGTGTTGAGTTTTGTAAGTTATTTATATATTGTTATCTTTATTTATCGTTTTATATATCTTTATATCTGACTCTTTATCAGATATGCTATTTGTAAGTATCTTCTCCCATTCCATATGTTGTTTTTTAGGTTTGCTGATTGTTTGCTTTAATGGATCCATCTACAGAGTGAAAATAAAAAAAGTGATAGCACTAGGTACATGAGCTCTATTTTGGGAATCTTTTGGAAAACTCCAGACATGCTTCATGTTAGTCATGATCTTTAAATTTTAAAACTTTACTTACACAGTAACCAGTTACATAGAAAAGAACTGTGGTAATGTATTGGTAAATCTGACCTTATTACTTGCCAATGTGATATAATCACAATGCCTAGTTTTATTGAGTCTTTCTGTTTTGATGAATAGACAATCAGTGTTTTAAGATATCTAAACACTTAATGTTGCCATACTTAAGGGTAAAATTGTGGAATAAAGGGATTATGGACTATGTTTTCAGAGACTCAAGAAATTGTATCCAAATTAAATATCTTCAGTTATGTGAGTTATAATTTTAAAAACAAAAGTTTCATGGGTTTTACATATGGAAGGGATTTTAGAGATTATTTAATCCAATGTTGAGGGAATAGAGGTCCACAAAAATCAAGTACCATAAAAAGATCACATGTCCAGTTAGGGAGGAATCTGTACAAGTTAGAATTTTCTTACTACATGCCCAGGATATTTTGTATTACATGCATTGCTCTTTTGTTTGAGTGCTTACCTTAAAAAAGCCTACCAGAACTTTTATTTAAAACATTTTAAACAACTCTTGGAACCGCCTGTAGGTTAATTTAAGAGTCACACACACACACACAAAAAGTCTTGTTACTTTCAAATCATGTCTCATACACTTAAATTGTTGGCAGAAAATATCTATAAGGAAAAATTTATATTAGTCAAATTCCCTCCCTCTCTTTCTCTCTCTCTCTGTACTCTTGGTATAAATGGTAAGCGTCCACAGTGCATAGTAATTATATATTCCCTGAGAATAAGGGTATGCAGGATGGTAATTGCTGCTTAATCTGCAGTCTGTTTTGGTGGAAAGAAATTAACATATATTTATTTTGCAAGTACAGCAGTGGCTAATATTGAATTGATATCACAAGAAAATATTTTTCTTATTTTAATGCAAGCAACTACAATGAAATTTAATATAGCTCAAAAAATCTTACACAAAATGTCCTGTACAGTGATATCTTCCATTTTGTTTAAAGGAAGGTATTTCTATTCCCTATGACACGTTACGCCAGAGATAACAGTATAAAATTTTAAAATATCTAGGTTTTTTCAGTGAAGACATACTATCTTTTGTTTACATGAGATACAAAATGCCAGTTGTTTGTAATAATATAATAGGGTATGATTTTATTCAATGAATATTTATTTTGCACCTAAAAATCTAAGTATGAGGTTTTATTAATGAAGAAAAAGGACAAAAAAGCATGACATCATGAAGTTTACATTTTAATGAAAGAAGCAGAAAATAATAAAGGCAAAATATATATTATATTAAGTGGTAATAAGTAATAAGGGAAATAAATAAAGCCAGGGAGCAGATGATATGAAATATTTGTGTACCTAAAATTATAGATTGGGGGGATAACCTGAGGAAGGTTAAAGAAGTGGCATTTGAGTCAAGACCTGATGATTATAATATACAGTACAACTGAGAAAAGAGATTTCCAGAGAGAGGAACAACATATACAAGTGCATGAAAAGCAGGCGTGAAGAATAATTAAAAAAAAAAAAAAACTTGAGTGGCTAGGTAGCAGAGATTAAGGGAGGGTGAAAATGATAGTACTATAAAATAAGAGTAGAATGATAATAGAAGGCTAAAGCATGTAGTGATTTGAAGACCATATTATGGAATATGTCTTGTTATCTGTATAAGACGGGAAGCCATCAGATTGTTAAGGTGATGAAAGATATATTTCAACTTATATTTTATGTTAGAAAAAGATGTTAAAAGATGTTAAAAATAGAACAGAGTAAGGGAAATCAGGAGTTTTGAGGATGAAGGCAATTATATTCCAATTATAAATTAAGCCATGAGAAAAAAAAATTTCTTTGAAAAGATAAAATTTGAACAAATATCTTTCAGAGGTAGAGAAGTTAACCTAATAGATAGTTGGGGGAAGAGTGTTGCAGACATAAGACATATACCCAATACAAAGACACTAAGTTTGGAGATACAAATATATATCTGGGGAGAAGCAAGGATGCCAACGTGACTAAAAATAGTTGAATAAGAAAGAAGAAAGAGATCCAATTAGAGAGATAATGGGATCAGATCATGTTAAACTTTGAAGAACATAATAAAAGCTCATAATTTATTCTTAGTTAAAAGCTATTCATTGAATAATTTTGTGCAGAAAAGTGATATTCTCTTTGATTTTAATACCATTCAACTATGTACAAGGAATAAACTATAAAAGTGTCAAATGAGGGAGTAAGGGACCAATTTTGAAGCTATAGAAAAAATATCTAGGTGAGAAATGTTGGCTTGAAACAAGGTGGTAGCAATGATGGTTGTCAAAACTGGTTGAAATAAACATATTCTAAGGGTAGTGCCGACAGGTTTTGTTGACAAAATAGATGTGGAATAGGAAAGGGAACTGAAAGACAACATCCATAGTTTCTTATTGTAGTAAAAAAATACATAAAATTTACTGTCTTATCCATTTTTAAATATATAGTTCAATGTTGTTAAATATACTCACATTGTTGTGAAACAGATCTCCAGAACTTTTTCATCTGGCAAATCTGAATTTATTCTCCTTAAACAACAACTTCCTTTTTTCTCCCTCCCTCCAGACCCTGATAACCACCATTGTACTTTCTGTTTCTTTGAGTTTGACTACTTGAGATGCCTCATACAAAGTAGAGTCATATAGTATTTATCCTTTTGTGACTGACTTATTTCTGTTAGCATTATGTACTCATTTTACTCAGGTTGTTGCATGGGGCAGATTTTTTTTTTCCTTTTTAAAGATAAATAATTTTCCATTGTATGTGTTTACCATATTTTGTCTCTTTATTTACCTCATAATGGACATTTGGGTTGCTTCCAACTCTTGGTTATTGTAAACACTGATGCTATGATTGTGGATATGCAAATATCTCCTCAAGAGTTTTCAATTTGGGGCCAGAAGTGGGATTGCTGGATCATTTGTTAGTCTTTTTTTTTTTTCTTTTGTGGAAATTCTATACTGTTTTCCATAGTGGTGTACCATTTTACAATCTCCCCAAAAGTGAATAAGGGTTTTAATTTCCTCTCATGCTCACCAATACTTGTTATTTTCTATTTAGCTGCCAGGTCACTGGTGATTGCATGAAGAACAGTTTCAGCCAGGTGGTTGAAATAAAAATAGGTAGGTATAAGATCAAGAGAGAATGGGAGGAAAAATATTGAATATAGCTAGTACAGACAAGACTTTTAAGTTTTGCTTTAAATGAGTGGAGATAAGAATGCTATCTGGAGAGGGAACTAGGTCAAGAAAGTTTTTGTTTTTTTTTTAAGCTGGAAGCCATAACTGAATTTTTGCATGCCTATATACTGATGGGCCCATTTCATGAAGGTCTCTATTGAGAAAGCAGGAAATAGGGGAGGGAGAATAGAAAAAAAAATGAATGAGTGACTATATGAACAGGGAATTATCAGAGGAAGAGAAGAAAAAAGGAAATAGTGAATTCTGTGAATCTGATGCCGGACCAGCCATTTTCAAATAAATTATCTTAATCTATACATGTCTACAATTTCAATATTATTATTATCATACCCAGTGAATAAAGTAACACTCAGAAAGCTTCAGTAGCTTTCTAGTAAGTGGCTAAGTATAGTTAATAAGTTGCATAAGCAAATTAGAAGTTAGCATTTGGTATTGGACTTTCTGGCATGGGTATTGTGACTTTAGACTCTCAGAGTTTCAGAGACACATGGTTATGTGACTGGGTAACAAGTTTTGAGATTTAAAGCCTCTTTTTATTTTATTTATATCAAATACTAGCCAGACTCTACATTTGAAACTTTCTTAATCACTCATTTTTCCAGCCTTCCTTTAATCTAATTGGAATCCACGTTACCTAAGGTGGGGAGGAACCTGAAACAGAAACTCCCTATGGCCAATAACAAAAGATGATTTGGAGCATGTATGGGACTTCAGGGAAGGATCCCTCATTGATTAATTCTAGATTACACATGGAAATGTCTATTTTAGGAGCATATAGAAGCCTAATTATTTAGGAGCATATGGAACCTACTAATTCCACAGTAACTTCTAATATTTAGTGCCATACAGAAAGTTTTGGTACAGATATTTGGTACAGACACAGAGATGGTTTAGAATATTAGTTTGTATTCTATTTGTTTTATCTCAGAATTGCTTGAAATTCAAGGGATAAATTTATACCTAAAATGTTTCAGTCTATAGTCCAAACAATTTTAATTAAAATATCACTATTAAGATAACCTTATTATCCCATTTATTAACTAAAATAATACTGTATTCTCTAAGAGTTTATATTATTTTACATATTCCATGAAAATAATTGAAATAAATATTGAAAATAATTCTATTATCCAGTTATCTTTTTAGTCTCCTTACATAAGAACCTGTTAGGATTTGTGTAAATTTTGTTTCCTCTGAACTTTAACGCCAGATTCTTTTGACAAATTGTATTGCTCATATCCTATACCCTTACTATTTGAGCACTTTAGCATCTTAATTATTGAAACCTGTATCCCTTTTATTCTAATTGGACACTCTACTTGCATCCTTAAAGATAATTCTCACTCCTTTGGTGTTACCTATGAGCCTGTGGCAGAGACTGGTTCATTATGCACCCAAATGATTGCTTTCCATTTAGGCACACGACTAAACTGAATTTCTCAGGCTCTTGAGCAGTTAGGTATGGTCAATGGAATGGGAACAGAAGTAGCATATGCCACTTCTAGGTTTGATCTATAAAATCCTCCTGTTGAGTCTTTCATTATTTCCCTTTATTTTCATCCAAGGACTCTGAGAACGTAGAGAACCACATGAAGGAAGGAACCTACATCCCTGAATGGCTATGAAAACGTAAACCCATTCACTCATAGTGCATGTTGTCACCGTGGCAAGTACTTATTAAGCATTCCACAAATATCATCTATTTTTATTATTATACGAGGTCATTTTTAAAGCATTTTCTTTACTTTTCTGCTACCTCTTAATGCTTCTAAAGGTGACAAACTCATAGAGAGGTAATGGTTAATTACCTGTTTTCATTAATTTTCTTTTTTGTCCTCTATAACCAAAACAAATACATACATGTGTGTATATATATACACATACGTTAAAATGGACAATGCAAATGCATTAGATATTAAGAGATAACACCAAATGCATTTATGTTGCCATTTTATTAGTCACTGAGTGTCCACAACCATGACTAAACTCTCAACATAGTACTCCACAGCTCAGAAATTTCCTTCCTTTATTTCTCTAACATATCCAAACATTATTCATTGTTCTCATTCTATAGAGATTTCCTGTCTATACAAACTGGGTAATTAATATCTGCTAAAGGAGTAAAAGCTAAGTCTTATTTATTACCTTTTAAAAAGGGCTTACAAACCCAAATAAATAAAACAATAGTTGAAATTTGGAGCATCATGATAGTTCAAAAGAGGAAATTTGGAAGGTGGAGGCTTTTTGCACTACTTTGTTATTTTTTTATATTTGCTGTATTTAATATTTTGATTACACTAACAATTCTGTAATAAATCTTAGGATAAAAATAAGTCATATTTTTGCCAATATTTTTCTATCAAAAATAAGTGACAGCATGATGTGACATCCTTCACTTTATGTTTGACCGATAACACCACAAAGAGTTTTCCCCTGCAGTTTTAGAGCTTCACCATTTTTTCCAAGGTCCTCTCAATTCATAGATATTCAAATCTACATTTCAGTGGCCTGGAGCTATCTCAATCACCTCATCTTAGTTACAGTTTTGTCTAAGACATGCTAGGTGCTAAACAGATATTCCAGAAAGGACTCAAATCCAGAAGGAGCAACAACATCAACAACAACAAAAACAGAATTTGGAAATAATTGATGCATCTTTCAGAAACTAAAAAGTGCAAATGTATTAGTTTTGTTGATACTGTCAAAAGTACAACTCTGGGGCGCCTGGGTGGCTCAGTGGGTTAAGCCGCTGCCTTCGGCTCAGGTCATGATCTCAGGGTCCTGGGATTGAGTCCCGCATCGGGCTCTCTGCTCAGCAGGGAACCTGCTTCCTTCTCTCTCTCTCTCTGCCTGCCTCTCAGTGTACTTGTGATTTCTCTCTGTCAAATAAATAAATAAAATCTTTAAAAAAAAAAAGTACAACTCTGAGTTACTCAAGCTAATAGGATATTTATTGGCATACAGAATTCAAGTAAGTGCTGAATACCCACATTGCAGGAGGGTTGTGAGGCAGCTTGGTTGATGAACTTTTGGAAGCTGTACCATTGTTCTGTTTTTGCCCCTCTTCAGGTGTTAACTTTGCTTTCATTATGGACTAGTTTACTATATGTGATAGGAAACATTACAGCCATAGGTTTCACTTCTTTTTAATGAGTTAACAATTTCAGTTTCCTTGATCTTAATACCTTTGAGGGGAATTGTTGGATGATATGGTTGTTCTGTGTTGAATTTATTTTTACTGAAGTAATCCATAACCCTAATATGGATATTGAACTCTCAACCACGAGATCAAGAGTCACACACTATACTGACTGAGCCAGCCAGGTGCCTCTGTGTTGAATTTTTTTAGAAAATTTGATACTGTTTTCCATAGTGGCTGCACCCATTTATACTCCCATCAACAGAGCACAGGGTCCCCTTTCCTCCACATTTTGGCCAACATTGGCCAACACTTTGGTTATTTCTACTCTTTTGGATACTAGTCATTATGACATGTGTCAGGTGCTATTTCTGTGTTATTTTTATTTTTTATTAACATATAATCTATTATTTGTTTCAGGGGTACAGGTCTGTAATTAATCAGTCTTACACAATTCATAGTACTCACCCTACCACATACCCTCCCCAAAGTCCATCCTGTTCATACCCCTCCCTTCCACCAACTCTGTTTGTTTCCTGAAATTTAGAGTACCTTATGGTTTGTCTCCCTCTCTGATTTCATCTTGTTTCATTTTTCCTCCCTTCCCCTATATCTTGTTTCTCAAATTCTTCATATCAGTGAGATCATATGATACTTGTCTTTCTCTGATTAACTTATTTCACTTAGCATAATATCCTCTAGTTCTATCCATGTCATTGCAAATAGCAGGATTTCAGGGTTTTTTGATGGCTGCATAATATTCCAGTGTGTGTGTGTGTGTGTGTGTGTGTGTGTGTGCACGCACGTGTGCATGTGTGTATCCCATCTTCTTTATCCATTCATCTGTTGATAGACAACTAGGCTCTCTTTCCATATTTTGGTTATTATGGACATTGTTGCCATAAACATTTGGGTGTATGTGCCTTTTTGGATCATTACATTTGTATACTTAGGGTAAATACCCAGTAGTGCTATTGCTGGGTCATAAGGTAGCTCTATTTTCAACTTTTTGAAGACATTCCATACTGTTCTCCATAGTGACTGCCCCAGCTTGCATTCCCACCGACAGTGTAGGAGGGTTCCCCTTTCTCCACATCCTTGCCCACATTGTCTTTTCCTGACTTGTTAATCTTAGCCATTCTGACTGGTGTGAGGTGGTATCTCATTTCAGTTTTGATCTGTATTTCCTTGATGGTGAGTGATGTACAGCACTTTTGCATGTGTCTTTTGGCAATTTGGATGTCTTCTTTGCAGAAATGTCTGTTCATGTCTTTTGCCCATTTCTTGGTTGGATTATTTGTTCTTTGGATGTTGAGTTTGATAAGTTCTTTATAGATTTTGGATATTAGCTCTTTATCTGATATGCCATTTGCAAATACCTTCTCCTATACTATTGGTTGTCTTTTGGTTTTATTGACTGTTTGCTATGCAAAAGTTTTTTTTTTTTTTATCTCAATGTAGTCCCAATAGTTCATTTTTGCCCTTGCTTCTATCTGTCTGATTTATTTTATTTAGCATAATACCTTCAAGGTCCATTTGTGTTGGTGCATATAGTAGGATTTAATTTTTATGGCTAAATTATATTCCATGATATGTGTGTGTGTGTGTGTGTGTGTGTGTGTGTGTGTGTTTCTCAAAAGTTATTTATCCATTAATCCATCAGTGAACAGTTAGGCTGTGCCCATACCTATTAGGCTATTATACATAATGCTGCTATGAACATGGGGTGCAAATATATGCTTGAATTAGTGTTTCTTTTTTCTTTGCATGTATTGCCAGAAATGGAATTCCTGGGCCGTATGGTAGCTTTATTTCTAATTTTTTGAATAACCTCCATATAATTTTCCATAATGGCTATTACCAATTTGCAGTCCCTCCAACAGTGCACCAAAATTCCCTTTTCTCTACATCCATGCCAACATTTATTTTCTCTTGCCCTTTTGCAATGGTCATTCTAACAGTCTTGAAGTGATATTGTGGTTCTAAATTGCATTTTCCTAATGACTAGTGCAGATACATGTTGACTTTTCATTTAGTTTCTTTGGAGCAATGACTATTAAGGTACTTTGCCCATTTTTAATTGTGTTATTTGGTTTTTGCTATTGAATTGTATGAGTTATTTATATATTTTGTATTTATTTCTGCTCTATTCTTCTGTTATTTCTTTTCTTCTGATAATTGTGGGTTATTTGTTCCTCTTTTCCTAGTTCCTTAAAACATTTGGGATATTTCTTGCTTCTTAATGTAGGCTATGAACATTAATTGCTATGAACTTACCTCTTAGAACTGCTTATCTTGCATCCCATAAATTCTGGTATGCTGTGTTTCCATTTTCATTTGTATCAAGAAAATTTATTTGCACTTTAATTTATTCTTTCAACTTCATTTCTGAAGGACAGCTTTGTAGGTACCAAATTTTTAGTTAACAGTAATTTTCTTTAAATGATTTGAATATGTCATCCCATTCAAAACTTGCCTGAAAAGATTCCGTTGAGAAATCTACATATAGTCTTATGGGAGTTCCTATGTGTGTAACATTTCTCTTCTCTCTTACTTCTTTAAAATTCTTTATCTTTGACTTTTGACAATTTAATTATAATGTTTCTTTCTGTAGCCCTATTCAAGTTCAAACTATTTGGGATCCTTCAGCCTCATAGATCTGGAGGTCAATTTTTCTCCCCAGGTTTGGGAAATTTTCAACCATTATTGCTTTAAATATACGATCATTTTCTCTTCTCCTTCTAGAATTTCCATGATGCAAATATTGTTTCTCATAATTTTCACATGCTTTCTTCACTCTTATTCATTCCTTTTTCTTCTTTCTTCTCTGAGTAATTTCCAATGCCCTATCCTCAAGGTTGTCAATTCTTCCACATGGATGAGTCTACTTTGAAGTTTTCTTCAGTTCAGGGACACCTGGGTAGCTCAGTGGGTTAAGCCTCTGCCTTCAGCTCAGGTCCTGATCTCAGGGTACTGAGATCGAGCCCCACATCCGTCTCTCTGCTCAGAAGGGGGCCTGCTTCCCCCTTTCTCTCTGCCTGACTCTCTGCCTACTTGTAATCTCTCTCTGTCAAATAAATAAATAAAATCTTCAAAAAAATTCTTCAGTTCAGTTATTGCATTTTTCAACTCTGAAATCTTTTATGTTCTTATTTTTTTTGATGGTTGCTATTTCTTGCCAAAATTCTTGTTTTGTTCATGCATTTTTTAAATAAGTATTTTTATTAACATATAATGTATTATTTGCCCCCAGGGGTACAGGTCTGCGAATCATCAGGCTTACATACTTCATAGCACTCACCATATCACATACCCTCCCCAATGTCCATAACCCAACCATCCTTTCCATACTCCCCCTCCCCCAACTAACCCTCAGTTTGTTTTGTGAGATTAAGAGTCTCTTATAGTTGGTCTCCCTCTCAATCCCATATTGTTTCATTTTTTTCCTTCCTTACCCCCCACCCCCCTACTTTGCCTCTCAACTTCATCATATCAGGGAGATCATATGATAATTGTCTTTCTCTAATTGACTTATTTCACTCAACGTAATACCCTGTAGTTCCATCTACATCATTGAAAATGGAAGGTTTCATTTCTTTTGATGGCTGTATAGTGTTACATTGTATATACATATACCACTTCTTCTTTATCAATTCATCTGTTGATGGACATCTAGGTTCTCCCATAGTTTGGCTATTGTGGACATTGCTGCTATACACATTCAGGAGCATGTTCCCGTTAGGATCACTATATTTATGTCATTAGGGTAAATAACAAGTAGTGTGATTGCTGGGTCATAGGGTAACTCTATTTTCAACTTTTTGAGGAACCTCCATGCTGTTTTTCAGAGTGGCTATATCAGCTTGCATTCCCACCAACAGTGTAGGAGGGTTCTCCTTTCTCTGCATCCTCTCCAACATCTGTCAATTCCTGACTTGTTAATTTTAGCCATTCTAACTGATGTAAGGTGGTATCTCATTGTGTTTTTTTTTTTTTCATTGTGGTTTTGATATGTATTTTCTTGATGCCCAGCAATGTTGAGCACTTTTTCATGTGTTTGTTGGTCCTCTGGGTGTCTTTTTTTTTTTTTTTTAATTACAGAGATATTTGTTCATGTCTTTTGCCCATTTCTTAATTTGATTATTTGTTCTTTGGGTGTTGAGTTTGAGAAGTTCTTTATAGATTTTGGATACTAGCCCTTTATCTGCGTGTCATTTGAAAATAACTTCTCCCATTCTGTCAGTTGTCTTTTGGTTTTGTTGACTGTTTCCTTTGCTGTGGAAAAGATTTTGATCTTGATGAAGTCCCAGTAGTTAATTTTTTCCCTTACTTCCCCTTCTTTTGGTGATGTTTCTAGGAAGAAGTTGCTGTGGCCGAAGTATAAGAGGTTTCTCATTGTGT
Source organism: Mustela nigripes (assembly GCF_022355385.1). Taxonomy (NCBI): domain Eukaryota; kingdom Metazoa; phylum Chordata; class Mammalia; order Carnivora; family Mustelidae; genus Mustela; species Mustela nigripes. The sequence continues at coordinate 24,411,581 of NC_081575.1, read as the reverse complement.
TCTCTTCAAGGATTTTGATGGATTCCTGTCTCACATTGAGGTCCTTTATCCATTTTGAGTCTATTTTCATGTGTGGAGTAAGGAAATGGTCCAGTTTCATTTTTCTGCATGTGATGTGCAATTTTCCCAACACCATTTGTTGAAGAGGCTGTCTTTTCTCCATTGGACATTCTTTCCTGCTTTGTTGAAGATTAATTGACCATAGAGTTGAGGGTCTATTTCTGAGCTCTCTAATCTGTTCCATTGATCTACATGTCTGTTTTTGTGCCAGTACTCTATTACGTAGATGATGACAGCTTTGTAATAGAGCTTAAAGTCTGGAATTATGATGCTACCAACTTAGGCTTTCTTTATCAATATTCCTTTGGATATTTGAGGTCTTTTCTGGTTCCATATAAATTTTAGGATTATTTGTTCCATTTCTTTGAAAAAAAAATGATGGTATTTTGATAACGATTGCATTAAATGTGTAGATTGCTTTAGGTACCATAGACATTTTCACAATATTTTTTCTTCTAATCCATGAGCATGGAACAGTTTTCCATTTCTTTGCATCTTCCTCAATTTTGTTTAAAAAACTTTATAATTTTTGAAGTACAGATTCTTTGCCTTTTTGGTTAGGTTTATTTCCAAGTATCTTATGGTTTTAGGTGCAATTGTAAATGGGATCAACTCCTTAATTTCTCTTTCTTCTCTCTTGTTGTTGGTGTATAGAAATGCAACCGATTTCGGTACATTGATTTTATAACCTGACACTTTAAATTCCTGTATGAGTTCTAGCAGTTTTGAAGTGGAATCTTTTGGATTTTCCACATAAAGTATCATATCATCTGCAAAGAGTGTGAATTTGACTTCTTCTTTGCCAGTTGGGATGCCTTTAATTTATTTTTGTTGTCTGATTGCTAAGGCTAAGACTTGAATATTGAATAGCAGAGGTGATAGTGGATATTCCTGCCATTTTCCTAACCTTAGAGGAAAAGCTCTCAGTTTTTCCCTATTGAGGATGATATTTTCAGTGGGTTTTTCATAGATGGTTTTGATGATATTGAGGTATCTACCCTCTATCCCTACACTTTGAAGAGTTTTGATCAAAAAGGATGCTGTACTTGGTCAAATGCTTCTTCACCATCTATTGAGAGCATCATATGGTTCTTGTTCTTTCTTTTATTAATGTATTATATCGAATTGATTAATTTGTGGATGTCGAACCAACCTAGCAGCCCAGGAATAAATTCCACTTTTTTTGTGGTGAATAATCCTTTTAATGTACTGTTCGATCCTATTGGCTAGTATTTTGGTGAGAATTTTCACATCTGTGTTCATCATGGATATTGGTCTGTAGTTCTCTTTTTGTATGGGGTCATTGTCTGGTTTTGGGATCAAGGTAATGCTAGCCTCATTAAATGAGTTTGGAAGTTTTCCTCCCATTTCTATTTTTTGGAACAATTTCAGGAGAATAGGTATTAGTTCTTCTTTAAATGTTTGGTAGAATTCCCTTAGGAGTTCGTCTGGCCTGGGCTGTTGTTTGCTGAGAGATTTTTGATGATTGCTTCAATCTCCTTACTGGTTATGGGTCTGTTCAGGTTTCTATTTCTTCCTGGTTCAGTTTTGGTAGTTTATACATTTCCAGGAATGCATCCATTTCTTCCAGATTGTCAAATTTGCTAGTGTAATTGAGTTCTAGCTTCAGAGCATTGTGGTCTGAAAATATGCAGGGGATAAGCCCAATCTTTTGGTACCAGTTGAGACCTGATTTGTCACACAGGATGTGATCTATTCTGGAGAATGGTCCATGTGCAGTAGAGAAGAATGTGTATTCTGTTGCTTTGGGATGGAATGCTCTGAATATATCTGTGATGTCCATCTGGTCCAGTGTGTCATTTAAGGCCCTTATTTCCTGGTTGATATTTTGTTTGGTTGATCTGTCCATTTCAGTGAGGGGGTTGGTAAAGTCCCCTATAATTATTGTATTATTGTTAATGTGTTTCTTTGATATTGCTATTGCTATTAATTGGTTCTTATAGTTGGCTGCTCCCATGTTAGGGACATATATATGCTTACTGTCTGTAAGGGGATGTTACTGTATATTGTCTCTGTTTCTTTCTGATAAACTACTTTTAGGGTCTCTCTTTGCTTAGAGAACCCCCTTCAATATTTCCTGTAGAGTTGGTTTGGTGTTTGCAAATTCTTCCAGTTTTTGTTTGTCCTGGAAGCTTTTAATCTCTCCTTCTCTTTTCAATGATAGCCTAGCTGGATATAGTATTCTTGGCTGCATGTTTTTTCTCATTTAGGCTCTGAATATATCATGCCAGCTCTTTCTGGCCTGCCAGGTCTCTGTGGATAAGTCTGCTGCCAATCTAATATTTTTACCATTGTATGTTACAGACTTCTTTTCCTGGGCTGCTTTCAGGATTTTCTCTTTGTCACTAAGACTTGTAAATTTTACTATTAGGTGATGGGGTGTGGACCTATTCTTGTTGATTTTGAGGGGGGTTCTCTGCACCTCCTGGATTTTGATGCTTGTTCCCTTTGCCATATTAGGAAAATTTTCTCCAATAATTCTCTCCAATATACCTTCTGCTTCCCTCTCTCTTTCTTCTTTTTCTGGAATCCCAATTATTCTAATGTTGTTTTGTCTTATGGCATCAGTTATCTCTTGAATTCTCCCCTTGTTGTCCAGTTGTTGTCTCTCTTTTGCTCAGCTTCTTTATTCTCCATCATTTGGTCTTCCATGTCACTAATTCTTTCTTTTTCCTCTTATATCCAAGGAGTAAGAGCCTCCATTTTTTATTGCACCTCATTAATAGCTTTCTTTATTTCAGCTTGGTTAAATTTTAGCTCTTCTATTTCTCCAGAAAGGGATTATTTAATATCTTCCATGCTTTTTTCAAGCCCAGCTAACACCTTGAGGAATCTTCATTCTGAACTCTAGGTCTGAGGTATTACTAATGTCTGTATTGATTAGGTCCATAGCCATCATTGCTGCCTCTTGTTCTTTTTTTTTTTTTTTTTGGTGTTGAGTTTTTCTGCCTTGTCATTTTATTCAGATATGAATATATGAATGAGAGACAAAAATACTAAAACCTGAAAAAAAAAACAGAAAAAATGTATGCAAACCAAATTGGAAGAGACCCCAAACTAGACAGAGAAGAAAGGGAGTAAAAACAAATTAAAAAAATATATAGATATAGATATATATGGACACATATATAGATATAGATATAGATATAGATATAGATATAGATATAGATGATATAGATATGAGATTGGTGAATAGAACAGAGCCACCCAATTGATTTTGGGTATATATTGGTCTCTTAGAAGAAACTACCTCCCAAAATTTTAAAGAAAGAAAAACTTATATATATACAAAAATAAGGGTAAACATGATGAGAGATGGAGTATGATTGTAAAGAGTATTATGCCTCCATCAGAAAGGATGAATACCCAACTTTTGTAGCAACATGGACGGGACTGGAAGAGATTATGCTGAGTGAAATCAGTCAAGCAGAGAGTCAATTATCATACGGTTTCACTTATTTGTGGAGCATAACAAATAGCATGGAGGACAAGGGGTCTTAGAGAGGAGAAGGGAGTTGGGGTAAATTGGAACGGGTGGTGAATCATGAGAGACTATGGACTCTGAAAAAGAACTGAGGGTTTTGAAGTGGCGGGGGGGTGGGAGGTTGGGGTAACAGGTGGTGGGTATTATAGAGGGCACAGAATGCATGGAGCACTGGGTGTGGTGAAAAAATAATGAATACTGTTTTCCTGAAAATAAATAAATTAATTTAATTTTAAAAAAATTCTAAAGAAGGAATTCATAAGATAAGTTAATTATAAAAAGAAAGAAGTAGGGACGCCTGGGTGGCTCAGTTGGTTGGACGACTGCCTTCGGCTCAGGTCATGATCCTGGATTCCTGGGATCGAGTCCCGCATCGGGCTCCCAGCTCCACGGGGAGTCTGCTTCTCCCTCTG
>NC_081575.1:24397876-24407503 GCF_022355385.1 Mustela nigripes | reverse complement strand
AAAAAAAGAAGAGAGAATGTGCTTAGGCTGGAGACTAGAACAAAGACCTATGTTAGATTTTGGGTATATTTTGATTTATTAGAAATAATTTCTCAAAAATTTTTAGAAAAAAAGAACCTTATAAGTATACAAAAAATAAGGTTGAATACATGAAAGATAAAATATGATTATAATAATGAAGGTTTAAAAACTTTTAGAAAGGTATTGTTAAGATAACCTAGTTAAACAAACATTAAAAGAGGAAAGGTGGGGTGCCTGGGTGGCTCAGTGGGTTAAAGCCTCTGCCTTCAGCTTGGGTCATGATCCCAGGGTCCTGGGATTGAGCCCCTCATATGGCTTTCTGCTCAGTGGGAAGCCTGCTTCCCCTTCCCTCTCTGCCTAAATAAATTTTAAAAATCTTTAAAAAAAAAAAAGAGGAAAGAGGGGAAAAAGATGGAATAAGAAAAAAAATAAAATTAAAGAAATTTAACTTTGCAAGACTTAAGGATAATGGGGAGAAAGCCATGGATCACATGCTTTGCTTTCCCTTAGCTCTGGAGTTTCACTGTTCTCTTTATTTGGTGAGCTGGTCTTGGCTGGATGTTCTTGCTGATCTTCTGGGGGAGGGGCCTGTTGTAGTGATTCTCAAATCTTTGCCTGAGGCAGAATTGCACTGCCCTTGCCAGGGACCAGGATAAGAAATCTGCTTGGGTTCAATCTTGGGAGCTTTTGTTCCCTGAACATTTTCTGTAGAGCTCTGGAGGACAGGAATGAAAATGGCAGCCTCCCAATCTCTGGGATGGAGGAGCCAAGAGCTCAGGACCCCACTCCTCAGTGCATCCTCCCCCAGAGAAAAACAGTCAATCACTCTCATCTCCCTGGTCTCCGGCCATGCTCTGAGCTCACCTGGCCTGTGACTGAGTGTTTCTATCTCTGGTCCACAGCCCCGTTTGGGGCTCCAAACCCAGGAGATTCCTGATGTGCTTCTCCTCTATAGGAAGAAGTTCAGTCTCCCTGGATCTGCCACTTGTGGGGTCCGTGCTGGAAGAGCAGTGGACTGACTGTGCCTTGGCTCGTGGTTTAAGGTAACACCAATCTGAAAGCTCACACCTCAGCTCTGTCTCTGTTGCTAGCTTCCCTGCTCCTACACCCAGGATCTCTGCCCCACTAAGACATCCCTGATCTTTTTGTGATCCTGTGGGACCTGAGACAACACTGTTCCCATGAGGGCTCTATTCCCACTTAGCCTCTGGAGCAATGTCCCTCAGTGGCGCAGAGTTGTAAAAGTTTTGATTTTGTGTTCCACTGCTCCACCCCTTGCCAGGTGCTGGCCCCCTGTCTGCAGTCTATCTTCCCATCACTTTGGATTCACATTTCTGCATGTCCTACCTCTCAGAAAGTGTTTGATTTTCTGCTCCTAGAATTGCTGTTCTTTTTCTCTTCCATCTCCTGTTGAGTTTTTAGTTGTTCAGAATGGTTTGATAACTATCTGGCTGAACTCCTACAACCTGATGTCATTTCAGTCTGTTACTCCTCTGCCATCTTGACTCTCCTCCTACTTTTTTTTTTTTTTTTTTTTGTTATCTGTGTTTTCTTATACTTCACTAAATTTTCTCAAGAGAACCATTTTGAACTCTTTGTCTACCAGTTCACAGATTTCAATTTTTTTTAGGTTCAGTCTTTGGAGATTTATTAGTTTCCTTTGGTGTTGTCATATTTACTTGATTTTTTTTGATCCTTGATTCCTTAGGTTGATATCTATGGTTTTGGTAACTGGGCTTCTCTTCTAGAATTTATAAACATGCTTTGGCAGAGACAGTTCTTCACCAGTCAACTCAGTTTGGGTTTCTAGATGTGTCTTCTGCTAATATCCTTAGGTAGGTGGAACCTGTTTTATGGTCTGTTTTAGGGCAAGGAATCTGTTCAAGCTCTGAGGTTGGGGATGGAAGTTTTGATTGTGTGAAAATAGTTGGCTAGAACTGCAGGCTTTGTTCCCTACTCCAATGAGGATGTAGGATAGGCTCTGCCTTTGTCTATATTCTCTGGTCAGGCTTACTAGATGGTTGGGATTAGGTACCATATTCAGTAGTAGATGAGGTGATGCATTAGCTTCCCTGACCTGGCAGGACAGCAGGGCAAAACCCAAGGATTTATTGCTCATTGTTTAGGAAGCTGAAATAGGTCAGAGTATACACAATTCCATGGTCAGGTGAGGCCACTGGTTTTGCTTTACATATAGGAGAAGTTATAGGTTGTGTTCTTTGTTCAAGAGTTATTGGACACAGGGTTCTTAAATGGGATATGAAACCTTTCATGTGTTTTGGTCAAGTTCTCTGGTCAGACAGGCTGAAGGCTGTAATCAGGAATAAGCAAGGCTATAAATTAGATTCCTTGCCCAGGCACACCAGGAGAAACAGCTCTAAAGCCAGTAAAGCTCTTTGTTTGTTGTCTTAACTCAAGCTGGCCTGTACCCCAAGTTCCCTGTCAAACAGACTGAATTTACTCTGCAAACCGTCCTCAGCCTTGGCTGTGAGTTAATATTTCTGCCTATATATAGCATTGGAATGCTCCATGCCTGGGGTACTATTGGTTTTGCTCTGGGGGTGATCAGCTCTGCTCACCTACCTCTTGACTGGAGTATCACTGAGTTACACAGCTTCCAGTTGTCACTAGTTATTCTGGTCAGAAGGGGCCTAAAGACACTTTCCACAATAAGCAGGGCTTTATTTTAGCACTTTTGCCTGAGTGGGGGTTTGTGGGGTTGGGGCAATTTCAGGTTACTCTCAATTTCTCAAAAACACTCTCTGGTTGCGAGGGACTGGGAGCTACCCTCAGCCTTGGCTATGAATTAATCCTCCTGCCTTTGCATAGCATAAGACCCCAGTACTGCCTTTGCTCTGATGGTGATCAGTTCTGCTCCCTTGCCTCTTGGCTTGAGGTTCACAGAGCTGCACTACTTCCAGTTCACCAGAGCAGATGGAGCCAGAGACATGCTCTATAGTGAGTGGTACTATTATTTAGCTTCTTGCCTCATCATGTGCTCTAGGCTCTAGGACTGCAAAACTCTTTGTGTGAGGATCTAAATCAGGCAGATCTTAAGCAGCATTATTTAATAACTGATATTTTCAAAATAATTGGTGGATGTGAAATTAGATTATGAGTACACTAGATGGAGATGCTACATTTTTTTGTTAGTTTGGTTAAGGTTAACTCTTTTGTATTTACGCAGCACTTACTATACTTCTAAACAAATAGTAACACCTCAATCATTGTTCATTGATTACAAACAGAGAATTAATATCACCACGATAATGAAGAATATAAGAATTAATTGTGTATGTCTCCATGAGAAAAACCATTGTATTTTCTAAGATAGCAAACATGTTTCTAAGATACTGAGTCTTCAAACATGGAAGAGTAAACAGGAAAATTAATTAATAAAAAAAGTGCTAGTAAATCTTCTTGACTGAAGATGTTAGCTATTTATATGTAGTAATATTTTTGTCAAGGTTAAAGAATTTTAGAGACTCTAAGCTAGAAACTACACATTTTGAAAAATACAAAGCAACACTGTGTTCAAATGTGGCTTTCCCAACTATCAAATTGTGAGTTTGGGCATTTTCTCAATTTTCCTGAACCTAAATTGTCTCATTTATAAAAAATGAAGTGCTACCTACAGCCAGGATTAAATAGGATGAGCAATGTCCAATTCAAGCCAAGACAGAAATGTTTTCAAGTGGTTTTGTGATGCAGGTGTTGCTAACTTACCACTAAATATAGAGGAAATGATTATTCATTTCATAAAATAATCATTAAACTTAAATATAAATTTTTAAGAATATTCCTTTAAGTGCTTTTAAAAATCATTGTGTTTTATTATTCTGATTTATAACAAACATTTTAAGAATATGGCTGTATGTATTTTAAATTATTCATCTGTGCAACTTTAAACACAAATCTATGTATTTTATGAAATAAAGCAATATTTGATTCAAGGTAACATGCCTCTCTCAGTTACATGGACATAGTCTTAAAGTGTGCATATATAAAGTAACCTTATAGGTATAAACTAAATGTTCATATATGGAAAGCATTTTGTAAATTAAATGTAATGATCTTACTCTGAGATAATCCAAGAGAAATAAACCTAAGCAGAACATAAACCTTTTTTGGGGGGGAGGGGCAAAAAAGACAACTTAGGTTCATTTTAATCGGAGAGCATAGTAAATTTCCCTAAAATTTCATACAGAGATTATCTTGCATCAGATTCTACAAAGTGCTATTTTCAGAGTCATTATGTAGAAAGTTTCACAGACTCCAAATTTGGAGAGTGACAGAATTACCAAGATGTTAATGTGTTAGAGAGAAATGATTTAACTTTTTGATTTGGTCTGGCTATTTACTTTTGAACATTTCCTTCCCTTAGAAAAAGAAATCACTGTGTAGTATTGATTCAAAATATATTTGGATGTATTCTATAGAGTATATTGAATTCAATTCAATTTCATGAAGATACTCTATGCCAAAATTGCATGTATTAAAAATAAGTTTCAAAATGAATTCTTATCCTCTAGAAGCCTATAATTATACAAATAATTATGATAAAAAGTAAATAATTTAAGTATAATAGAAGAAATGGAAACACTGCAGTATCTCTATGGCAGTTTAAAGGAGAAAGCAAGAGCAAGAGAAAAAAAAGATAAAATTACTAAAGATTGCCGGAGACGGGGAGGCTGCCATTTTCATTCCTGTCCTCTGGAACTCTACAGAAAATGCTCAGGGAACAAATGCTCCTGAAAGCAAACCCGAGAGGATTACACAGCCAGGCCCCTGGTAAGGGCAGTGTAATTCCGCCTGGGGCAGACACTTAAGAATCACTACAACAGACCCCTCCCCCAGAAGATCAACAAGAAATCCAGGCAGGACAAAGTTCACCTACCAAGGAGTGCAGTTTCAATACCAAGGGGAGCAGGGAATTCCAGAGGAGGAAAAAGCAAAGCACAAACGCATGGCTTTCTCACCATGATTCTTTACTCTTGCAGTTAATTTAATTTTTTTTTCTTTTTCAATTACTTTTTCTTTTTCTCTTCTGCTAAATTTTGTTTAACTTTTACCCTTATTTAACTTTTTTTAACTAGTTTACCTAATATCTATATACATATATAAATAGATATAGATTTAGATATATAGATATTTATATATATTTCTTTTTTATATTTTTTCTTCATTCATTTTCTGAACCTCTTTTTAACCCCTTTCTCCCCCGCCCTTATGATTTGGGATCTCTTCTTATTTGGTTAAAGCATATTTTCCTGGGGTCATAGCCACCCTTTTAGTATTTTACTTACTCCTTCATATACTCTTATCTGGACAAAATGACAAGGTGGAAAAATTCACCACAAAAAAAAAAAAAAAGAACAAGAGGCAGTACCGAAGTCTAGGGACCTAATCATTACAGACATTGGTAATATGTCAGATCTAGAGTTCAGAATGATGATTCTCAAGGTTCTAGCCAGGCTCGAAAAAGGCATGGAAGATATTAGAGAAACCCTCTCTGGATATATAAAAGCACTTTCAGGAGAAATAAAAGAACTAAAATCTAACCAAGTGGAAATCAAAGAAGCTATTAATGAGGTGCAATAAAAAATGGAGGCTCTCACTGCTAGGATAAATGAGGCAGAAGAAAGAATTAGCAATATAGAAGACCAAATGACAGAGAATAAAGAAGCTGAGCAAAAGAGGGACAAACAGCTACTGGACTACGAGGGGATAACTAGAGAGATAGTTGACACCATAAGACAAAACAACATTGGAATAATTGGGATTCCAGAAAAAGAAGAAAGAGAGAGGGGAGCAGAAGGTATACTGGAGAGACTTATTGGGGAGAATTTCCCCAATATGGCAAAGGGAACAAGCATCAAAATCCAGGAGGTGCAGAGAACCCCCCTCAAAATCAACAAGAATAGGTCCACACCCCATCACCTAATAGTAAAATTTACAAGTCTTAGTGACAAAGAGAAAATCCTGAAAGCAGCCCAGGAAAAGAAGTCTGTAACAAACAATGGTAAAAATATTAGATTGGCAGCAGACTTATCCACAGAGACCTGGCAAGCCAGAAAGAGCTGGCATGATATATTCAGAGCCTAAATGAGAAAAACATGCAGCCAAGAATACTATATCCAGCTAGGCTATCATTGAAAAGAGAAGGAGAGATTAAAAGTTTCCATGACAAACAAAAACTGAAAGAATTTGCAAACACCAAACCAGCTCTACAGGAAATATTGAAAGGGGTCCTCTAAGCAAAGAGAGACCCTAAATGTAGTAGATCAGAAAGGAACAGAGACAAAATACAGGAACAGTCACCTTACAGGCAATACAATGGAACTAAATTCATATCTCTCAATAGTTACCCTGAATGTTAATGGGCTAAATGCCCCAATCAAAAGACACAGGGTATCAGAATGATAAAAAAACAAAACCCATCTATATATTGCCTACAAGAAACTCATTTTAAGTCCAAAGACACCTCCAGATTTAAAGTGAGGGGGTGGGAAACAATTTATCATGCTAATGGACAACAGAAGAAATCAGGAGTGGTAATCCTTATATCAGATCAATTAGATTTTAAGCCAAAGACTATAATAAGAGATGAGGAAGGACACTATATCATACTCAAAGGATCTGTCCAACAAGAAGGTCTAACAATTTTAAATATCTATGCCTCTAACGTGGGAGCAGCCAACTATATAAACCAATTAATAACAAAATCAAAGAAACACATCAACAATAATAAAATAATAGCAGGGGACTTTAACACTCCCCTCACTGAAATAGACAGATCATCCAAGCAAAAGGTCGACAAGGAAATAAAGGCCTTAAATGAGACACTGGACCAGATGGACATCACAGATATATTCAGAATATTTCATCCCAAAGCAACAGAATACACATTCTTCTCTAGTGTCATGGAACATTCTCCAGAATAGATCATATCCTCAGTCCTAAATCATTTCTCAACCGGTATCAAAAGATTGGGATCATTCCCTGCATATTTTCAGACCACAATGCTCTGAAGCCAGAACTGAATCACAAGAGAAAATTTGGAAAGAACCCAAATATATGGAGACTAACCAGCATCCTTCTAAAGAATGAATGCGTCAAACAGGAAATTAAAGAAAAATTGAAAAAATTCATGGAAACAAATGATAATGAAAACACAACAGTTCAAAATCTCTGGGACACAACAAAGACAGTCCTGAGAGGAAAATATAAAGTAGTACAAGCCTTTCTCAAGAAATAAGAAAGGTCTCAGGTACACAACCTAATCCTACACCTAAATGAGCTGGAGAAAGAACAAGACAGAAGCCTAAATCCAGCAGGAGAAGAGAAATCATAAAGATCAGAACAGAAATCAAGGTAATAGAAACCAAAAAAACAATAGGACAAATTAACCAAACTAGGAGCTGGTTCTTTGAAAGAATTAATAAAATTGATAAATCCCTGGCCAGACTTATCAAAAAGAAAAAAGAGAAAGGACCCAAATAAATAACATCATGAATGAAAGAGGAAAGATCACAACTAACAACAAGGAAATACAGACATTTATAAGAACATACTTTGAGCAACACTATGCCAACAAATTTGACAATCTAGAAGAAATGGATGCATTCCTAGAGACATATAAACTACCACAACTGAACCAGGAAGAAATAGAAAACCTGAACAGACCCATTACCAGGAAGGAGATTGACAGAGTCATCAAAAATCTCCAAACAAAAAAAAGCCCAGGGCCAGATGGCTTCCTAGGGAAATTCTAACAGACATTTAAAGAAGGACTAATTCCTATTCTACTGAAACTGTTCCAAAAAATAGATATGGAAGGAAAACTTCCAAACTCATTTTATGAGGCCAGCATCACCTTGATCCCAAAGCCAGACAAGGATCCCATCATAAAAGAGAACTACAGACCAATACACTTGATGAACACAGATGCGAAAATTCTCACCAAAATACGAGCCAATAGGATTCAACAGTACATTAAAAGGCTTATTCACCACGATGAAGGGGGATTTATTCCAGGGCTGCAAGGTTGGTTCAACATCCGGAAATCAATCAATGTGATACAATACATTAATAAAAGAAAGAACAAGAACCATATGATACTCTCAATAGATGCTGTAAAAGCATTTGACAAAGTACAGCATCCTTTCCTGATCAAAACTCTTCAAAGTGTAGGGATAGAGGACACATACCTCAATATTATCAAAGCCATCTATGAAAAACCCACCACAAATATCATTCTCAATGGAGAAAAACTGAAAGCTTTTCTGCTAAGATCATGAACATGGCAGGGATGTCCATTATCACCACTGCTATTCAAAATAGTACTAGAAGTCCTAGCCTCAGCAATCAGACAACAAAAGGAAATTAAAGGCATTCAAATTGGCAAAGAAGAAATCAAACTATCACTCTTCGCAGATGATATGATACTATACGTGGAAAATCTAAAAGACTCCACTCCATAACTGCTAGAACTTGTACAGGAATTCCGTAAAGTGTCAGGATATAAAATCAATACACAGATATCCGTGGCATTTTTATACAGCAACAACAAGACAGAAGAAAGAGAAATTAAGAAGTTCATCCAATTTACAATTGCACCCAAAACTATAAGATACCTCGGAATAAACCTAACCAAAGAAGCTAAGAATCTATACTCAGAAAACTGTAAAGTACTCATGAAAGAAATTGAGGAAGACACAAAGAAATGGAAAAATGTTCCATGCTCCTGGATTGGAAGAATAAATATTGTGAAAATGTCTATGCTACCTAAAGTAATCTACACATTTAATGCAATTTCTATGAAAATCCAATCCATTTTTTTCAAAGAAATGGAACAAATAATCCTAAAATTTATATGAAACCAGAAAAGACCTCGAATAGCCAAAGGAATATTGAAAAAGACAGCCAAAGTTGGTGGCATCACAATTCCGGACTTCAAGCTCTATTACAAAGCTGTCATCATCAGGACAGCATGGTACTGGCACAAAAACAGACACATAGATCAATGGAACAGAATAGAGAGCCCAGAAATAGACCATCAACTCTATGGTCAACTAATCTTCGACAAAGCAGGAAAGAATGTCCAATGGAAAAAAGACAGCCTCTTCAACAAATGGTGTTGGGAAAATTGCACAGCACATGCAGAAAAATGAAATTGGACCATTTCCTTACTCCACACATCAAAATGGACTCAAAATTGATAAAGGACCTCAATGTGAGACAGGAATCCATCAAAATCCTTGAGGAGAACACAGGCAGCAACCTCTTCAACCTCAGCCACAGTAACATCTTCCTAGGAACAGCGACAAAGGCAAGGGAAGCAAGGGCAAAAATGAACTATTGGGATTTTATCAAGATCCAAAGCTTTTTCACAGCAAAGGAAACAGTTAACAAAACCAAAAGACAACTGACAGAATGGGAGAAGATATTTGCAAATTATACATCAGATAAAGTGCTAGTGTCTAAAATCTATAAAGAACTTAGCAAACTCGACACCCAAAGAACAAATAATCCAATCAAGAAATGGGCAGAGGACATGAACAGACATTTCTGCAAAGAAGACATCCAGATGGCCAACAGACACAA
>NC_081575.1:24393131-24397776 GCF_022355385.1 Mustela nigripes | reverse complement strand
AAACCAAAAGACAACTGACAGAATGGGAGAAGATATTTGCAAATTATACATCAGATAAAGTGCTAGTGTCTAAAATCTATAAAGAACTTAGCAAACTCGACACCCAAAGAACAAATAATCCAATCAAGAAATGGGCAGAGGACATGAACAGACATTTCTGCAAAGAAGACATCCAGATGGCCAACAGACACATGAAAAAGTGCTCCATATTGCTCGACATCAGGGAAATACAATTCAAAACCACAATGAGATATCTCCTCACACCAGCCAGAATGGCTAAAATCAACAAGTCAGGAAATGACAGAAGCTGGCGAGGATGCAGAGAAAGGGGAACCCTCCTACACTATTGGACTGAATGAAAGCTGGTGCAACCACTCTGGAAAACAGCATAGAGGTTACTCAAAATGTTGAAAATAGAACTGCCCTATGACCCAGCAATTGCACTACTGGGTATTTACCCTAAAGATATAAACGTAGTGATCCGAAGGATCACATGTACCCCGATGTTTATAGCAACAATGTCTACAACAGCCAAACTATGGAAAGAACCTAGATGTCCATCGACAGATGAATGGATAAAGAAGAGGTGGTATATATACACAATGGAATACTATGCAGCCATCAAAAGAAATGAAATCTTGCATTTGTGACAACGTGGATGGAACTAGAGGGTATCATGCTTAGCAAAATAAGTCAAGCAGAGAAAGACAACTATCATATGATCTCCCTGATATGAGGAAGTGGAGATTCAACATGGGGGCTTAAGGGGGTTGGAGAAGAATAAATGAAACATGATGGGATTGGAAGGGAGACAAACCACAAGTGACTCTTAATCTCACAAAACAAACTGAGGGTTGCTGGTGGGAGGGGGGTTGGAGAAGGCAGATGGGGTTATGGACAGTGGGAAGTGTATGTGCTATGGTGAGTGCTGTGAAGTGTGTAAACCTTGCTATTCAAAGTCCTTTACCCCTGGGGAAAAATATATTATACGTTTATAAAAAAAATTAAAAAAAAATTACTAAAGATTAGGAAGGATTTCATGAAAAGGGTGTCAGAGAAGAACCATAAACATAGTGAACTTTTACTTTTTATATATGTTAAATGTTTTCAAATGTAGGATAGAGCAATGTTGTTCAAATATTCTATAGAAACATAGATTTGATTTGAATTAGAGTTTTATCATTAAAGAAAGTCTTTACTATGAAAATGAGATACAAACTCAAATTTATCATACACCTACATTCTGGAGACCACCGAAGTATTTACTGTGTACTATCAAAGGAGAATTTTTTCATACATGTGAATAAAATATATTGTATTATTTCTAGGGTAACATCAAAATTTCTTATGAACATAGTATCAATTTAAGGTATTGTAGTCCAATTTATTTTTATTTAAATTATAAAACTTCTGCTTATGACTAAGATTGTGTAATCAGTGTCAGATTTACCCATTCACAGGACAGAATTAAGTTTCAGGCAAAATATGAAAATAAAACAAGGCATTGTTTTCAATACATTGCAAACCAGACAGTGAAGAAGTTATCCCTAAGATTTGGGAAACAAATGAGTTGAGGCCTACATTTTCCCCAAATTTCTGTTAGGAAAGAATATCTAGAACATGTCACAGAAAAGGAGAAAACAAGGGAACCCCAGTAGTATCCTGAATGTTGAAGTCAGAGCTGGGTGTCAGAGAGACCAAGTTGGCTATTGCTCACAGTTCAGGGTATTGGAAAGGAGAAACAAGCACAGAGAGAAATATGGAGATCTAAAGTTTCCCTTGAGTCTTCAGCTGAGCACTTAACAGTACATGCATGTGAGGAAACAGAAAACTGGGGTGAAAAACATGTTTGGAAAGAATAATCTATGTAAGTCCTGGAAGCTTGGAAGTTTTATTTCCCTTCAGCCAAAATAAAGAACCTTATAATCCATGCAGCATATACTATAGTACTAAAGATTTTACCTCAGTAATGAGTTAAAAATAAACATATATAATGATAGGCTGGTCCTGCATGACAAATTAAGCCTCAGAAGGATCAAACTCTTTCCAAGTAACCTCACCACATCCTAGAATATAGCTCAAGAATATTTATAGGTAAACAAAAATGTAAAGCATCTAACAATGTAAATTATGTCTGATATTCAATAAAAAAATCAGGCATGTAAAGAAACAAGAAAACACAAACTTTACTGAGGGAAAAATTCAATCAAGTAGTAAAACCAACACAGAAATAACATGGAAGGTAGAATAAGTAGGCAAAGCCATTAACACCATTACATTAACTATATTCTATAAAATACAAAAAGCTGCTCTGTCTGAAAGATTAAAATTTATAAAAATCAATTTTTAAATAGCTCCAAGTGATTCAAGTTTTTTTTTTAAATCTTATGTCAACTTAGCAATTGTGTACTTCATCTAAACTTTCAAATATGTTTATAATATCTTTTAATGATTTAAAAAGTATCTGTATGTTCTGTGTTTTCTGTTTATTTTCTATTTGTTCTCTTTCTGTGTCTTTCTCTGTGTCACTTGGTCTCTGTCCTTCTCACTCCCTCAGACCACAATCAATGGTTTTAAACTAGGAATCAAAGATGAAACAATAGTAAATTGCAACAATTATTCGAGATTAAACAACACACTGTAAAGTAAATAACACATGGATCAAAAGTAAACAGGGGAAATTTTAAAATAATATGAAGTAAATGAAAATGAAAAAAGAAACAATTTGGTGAAATTCATGATATGCAGTGAAAGCAGTGCTTAGAGGGAAATTTATAGCATTAGAATGTATATGTTAGACAGGAAGAAAGATCTAAAATAAATACTTTAATCTTCCACCTTAGGAAACTATAGAAAGCAAAGCAAATTAAAATCAAAGTGAGAAAAATAAAAACAATAGTAATAATTAAAACCAAAATAAATTAAATTTAAAACATAAAATGAATGGGGGAAAAAGTCAACAATACCTAAAGTTTGTTCTCTGAAAAGAACAATAAAATTGTTAATCCTCTAGCCAGGCTAACTAATACAAAGAGGCAACATAAATTATTAATATTAGAAATGAAAAATGAGTCATCATTACAGATTGCATTTAAAGGATAATAAAAGTATATCATGAATAATTCTATTCTAACAAATTTGAAAATGTAGATTAAATGGACCAAATCTTTGAAAGACACATCTGCCAAAACTCACACAGGAAGATATAAACCAAATAAAAAAGCTGATATATATTAAAGGAATTGAATCAATACTTAATAACCATCCAAAACAGAAAGCACCAGGCCCAAAAGGGTTCAATAGTGAAGTCTAAAAAGTACTTAAAGAAGAAATTATATTAATTCTCTAAAGTCTCTCCCAAAATATAGGAGAGGGAATACTTCCTAATTTATTTTATAAGGTCAGCATTATCTTAATGCCAAGCCAGAGAAAAACATTACAAGAAAATTAAAGAGCTATATCATTCTTTAACATAGACACATAATCCTCAACAAATACAAGCATATGAAATACAATGGATAAAAATATTTATAAACTACAATCAAGTGATATTTTCCAAGGCATGAAGGACCATTTAGAAATTCAAAAATCAATTAATGTAACCCAATGCATCAGCAGACTAAATAAATAAATCAATAGGTGCAGAAAAAACATTTGGCAAAATCCAATGCCCATTCATGATTAAGAAAAAAAAAAGTCAGCAAACTTGGAATAGTGGAGAACATCTTCAATTTGATAAAGAACAACTGCATATGTTCCCCCCCAAAAAACCAACCAACCAACCAACCAAACAAACAAACAAAAACAACAAAACAAAACAAAAAAGCCAGCTAACAATATAACTAATGATAAGAAACTTGAAGCTTCCCACTATAATCAAGAATAAGGCAAGGTTTTCCCCTATAACTACTGCTTTTTACATCATGTTGGAAGTCTTAGCTAATACAATAAAATAACAAAAGAAAATAACAGGTATACAGTTTGGGAAAGGAGAAATAAAACGGTTTTTGTTTGCAGCCCACATGTTTACCTATATAGAAAAATATAAAAGAATTAACCAAAAAAACCTCCTAAACTAATCAGATTAAAAAAGAAAAAAGAAAGGAAAAAAAAAGGGAAAATGGGCAAACAACCTAAACAGATACACATCACCAAAGAAGATACACAAATTACAAGTACACATATGAAAAAAGGCTTAATAGTATATGACATTAGTGAATTGAAAATTAAAACAACAATGAAATACAATTGCATATCTTTTAAATGGCCAAATCCAAAACAACGACAAGACCAAATACTGGCAAGGATTTGGGAAAACAGGAACTCTTCGTTCATTACATGTGGAAATGCACAATATTACAGGCACTTTGGAAAACTGTTTGGCAGATGCTTACAAAACTAAACATATTCTCAATATATGATCCAGCAGTTGTGTTTACCTTGGTGAATTGTAAAATTATATCCATATAAAATGTACACATGAATATTCATAGCACCATTATGTATAACTGCCCAAATGTGGAAGCAACCAAGATTTCCTTCAGTAGATGAATGAAAAACTTACTGTGGCACATCAAGACAGTGAAATATTACTCAGTGCTAAAAAGAACTCTTAAGCCAAGAAAAGACATGAAGGAAACTTTAT
>NC_081575.1:24377886-24393031 GCF_022355385.1 Mustela nigripes | reverse complement strand
TATTTTCAGTATAACAGTATTCATTATTTTTGCACCACACCCAGTGCTCCATGCAATCCATGCCCTCTCTAATACCCACCACCTGGTTCCCCCAACCTCCCACCTTCCCGCCATTTCAAACCCCTCAGATTGTTTTTCAGAGTCCATAGTCTCTCATGGTTCACCTCCCTTTCCAATTTCCCCCAACTCCCTTCTCCTCTCTAACTCCCCTTGTCCTCCATGCTATTTGTTATGCTCCACAAAGATGTGAAACCATGTGATAATTCACTCTCTCTGCTTGACTTATTTCACTCAGCATAATCTCTTCCAGTCCTGTCCATGTTGCTACAAAAGTTGGGCATTAGTCCTTTCTGATGGAGGCATAATACTCCATAGTGTATATGGACCACATCTTCCTTATCCATTCGTCCTTTGAAGGGCATCTTGGTTCTTTCCACAGTTTGGCGACCGTGGCCATTGCTGCTATAAACATTGGGATACAGATGGCCCTTCTTTTCACTACATCTGTATCTTTGGGGTAAATACCCAGGAGTGCAATGGCAGGGTCATAGGGAAGTTCTATTTTTAATTTCTTGAGGAAGCTCCACACTGTTCTCCAAAGAGGCTGCACCAACTTGCATTCTCACCAACAGTGTAGGAGGGTTCCACTTTCTCCACATCCCCTCCAACACATGTTGTTTCCTGTCTTTCTAATTTTGGCCATTCTAACTGGTGTAAGGTGATATCTCAATGTGGTTTTAATTTGAATCTCCCTGATGGCTAGTGATGATGAACATTTTTTTCATGTGTCAGATAGCCATTTGTATGTCTTCATTGGAGAAGTGTCTGTTCATATCTTCTGCCCATTTTTTGATATGAATATCTGTTTTTTGTGTGTTGAGTTTGAGTTCTTTATAGATCCTCAATATCAACCTTTTGTCTGTACTGCCATTTGCAAATATCTTCTCCTATTCCATGGGTTGCCTCTTTGTTTTGTTGACTGTTTCCTTTGCTGTGCAGAAGCTTTTGATTTTGATGAAGTCCCAAAAGTTTATTTTCAGTTTTGTTTCCTTTGCCTTTGGAGACATATCTTGAAAAATGTTGCTGTGGCTGGTATCGAAGAGATTACTGCCTATGCTCTCCTCTAGGATTCTGATGGATTCCTGTCTCACGTTGAGTTCTTTTATCCATATTGAGTTGATCTTTGTGTATGGTGTAAGAGAATGGTCGAGTTTCATTCTTCTACACATAGCTGCCCAGTTTTCCCAGCACCATTTATTGAAGAGACTGTCTTTTTTCCACCGTATATATTTTCCTATTTTGTTGAAGATTATTTGAAAGTGAAAGAAGTCAATATTTAAATGCCACATGCTGTAGTCTGACTATATGACACTCTGGAAGGGAAAAACTTTAGAAACAATAAAAGGATTAGTAGATGTCAGATCTTATGGGGGAGAAGAGGGTGAAAAAACAGCACAGAGGATTTTTAGGTCAGTGAAACAATTCTCTATACTACATTGGTGTACATGTAATTATTAACTTATCCAAATCCCTAGACTGTACACCAAGAGTAAACCTAATGTAAACTACAGACATTGTGTGATAATAATGTATCAAGTGGATGCTCATTGGTTGTAACAAATGTATGTGGAATGTCTACAGTGGGTGAGTTCATGCTTGTGTGGGAACAGGAAGTAAAATGGAATTCTCTGTGCTTTCTGTGCAGTTTTGCTGTGAACCTAAAAGTGCTCTAAAAATGTTTATAAATTAAAAAGAGAAAGAAAGAAAGAAAGAACAAAAGAAAGAAAGAAAGAAAGAGAAAGAAAGAAAGAAAGGAAGGAAGGAAGGAAGGAAGGAAGGAAGAAAGAAAGAAAGAAAGAAAGAAAGAAAGAAAGAAAGAGAGAGAAATAGCCACCAGAGGGGAGGAGCTTGGGGGTTGGGCAAAATGAGTAAAGGATAGTGGGAGATGGTGGCTTCCAGTTATGGAGTAAGTAAGTCACAGGAATAAAAGGTACAGCATAGAAAATATAGTCAATAATATTGTAATAGTGTTGTATGGTGACAGATGTAGCCACACTTTTGGTGAGCATAGCATAACCTATAGAGAAGTTGAATCATTATGTTGTATATCTGAACCTAATGTAACATTGTGTCGACTCTACTCAATTTAAAAAAGAATTGAAATTAAAATTTAAAAAGAAACAAATGGCAGGCAAGGAGCTGAGAAACATGACATTTCAAATCAAGAATTCAGTGGAGAGATTTAACAGCAGATTAGACCAAATAAATGATTAGTGAGTACATATTGAATCACTGAGAGAAACTAAAAAGGAAGGAACAATCAGGAAAAAATATAAAATATGTACAGGACAAGACAAAATATTCTAAATAGTTGTAATTGGTGCCCCAGTGGTGAATAAAGAATGAGGAAGAAACAGTAGAAAAGAAAATAGTTAATGAATTTCTGTGATTTATGAAAGTCATCAACCCACAGATTCAAGAAGTGACACAAATCCAAACAGGATGAATGCAAAGAAACCACAACTAGCTGAATCATGTTAAAACTCTGAAGTATGAAAGACAAAGAGAAAAAAATCTTAAAAGAAGCTGGAGTGAAAAAAAAGTAATCTCAAAGGATGGAAACTAATACTAATAGCTGACTCAAAAACATACATTTTGAAAGTCAGAAGACACTGTTTGACATCTTCAGAATCCTAAAAGAAAATAATTGCCAATCCATAATCCCATATCCAGGAAAATACAGTCTTCCAAAAGGAAGGAAAATTAAATACATTTTCATACCTGCACCAAATGTAATACTGAAGTCTTTTTTAGGCCAAAGGAAAAATCATACCAGATGGTAGCATGTAAGGTGTGTTTTATGGCCCAGAATGTGCTCTATTTTGGTAACTATTCCACATGTACTTGAGAAGAATGTTTAATCTGTTATTGTTGGATGAAATAGTCTATAAATGTCAGTTAAATCCACTTGTATGATGTTGCTGTTAAGTTCAACAATGTCCTTACTGATTTTCTGCCTGCTGGATCTGTCCATTCCTGATGGAAAGCTATTAATGTTTCCAACTATAATCGTGAATTAATCTATTTCTCCTTGCCCTTCTGTAAGTTTTTTCCTCACACATTTTGATTTTCTGTTGTTACCACATCTCTATTAAAGATTTTCTTTATATTTTCTTAGAATATTGACCACTTTATCATTATGTAATAACACCTTTTTTCTGATAAATTTTCTTATACTGAAGTCTCTTCCATCTGAAATTAATAAAGCTATTCCTACTGTTTTCATTAGTGTTAGAATGATATATGTTTTTCTATCCCTTTACTTTAAATCTAGATGTGTCTTTATATATAAAATGTGTTTGTGGTTGACACCTTATAGTTGTTTCTTATTTTGTGGTCCATTCTGACAATCTCTGTCTTTTAAACTATTGACATTTAAGAGCAATTACTTAGATAGTTGGATTAATGCCTACCACATATATTAATATCTACCACATACATTACATATCTATTACATATATATGTATATAGACTAAAATAGGTACAAAGAACAAGGGGAATATACATATTTTCTTTGTTCTTTGTACCTATTTTAGTCTTCCACACTTTTTCTGTCTTTTGTGATTTTTAGCTGAGCATTTTATATTATTCCATTTTCTTTTTTTATAGTATTAATTATACTTCTTTTTTTAACTTTTTAAGTTATTGCCCTAGATTTTGCTCTATATGTTTAAAACTAGTCCACATCCATTTTTAAATAACATTATACCTATTTACTGATAATTTAAGTATTTTGTAATAACAAAAGTCTAATTCCTTCCTCCTATACTATGTATTATTGTTGACTTTCATTTCATTAATACATAAGCATCCATAAATATATATTATTTATATACAAAGTCTTCATTTCTCCTTCACTTTTGAAGGATAATTTTGTAGGTTGCAGAATTAGTTTGGTGGGTTTTTTCCCTCAATACTTTCATACTACTCTTTTCTTGCCTGCATGGTTTTTGAGGGGAAGTTGAATGAAACTCTTATCTTTGTTTTCTTTATAGAAAAAGTATTCTTCCCCTCTGTTTTTCAAGATTTTTTTCTTTATCTTTGACTTCCTGAAGTTTGAATACGAGATGCCTGATTGTGTGGTTTCTTCTTTGAGGGGTCTTTGTCTTGTTTGATGTTCTTTGATGCTGGTAGATCTGTACTTTCATGTCTTGACGTTAATTTGGGTAAATTCTCAATTATTATTGCTTCAAATATTCTGTTTCTTTCGTTCTTTATTCTTTTGGTAGTCCCATCACACATATGTTGTATCTTTTGTAGTTGTCCTACAAATCTTGGACATTCTATTCTTTTTTTTCCTTTGTGCTTTTAAGTTTTGAATGTTTCTATCATCATTTCTTTAAGCTCAGATTCTTTCCTCAGATGCCCAGTCCACTAATGAGCCCATTGAAGGTATTATTAGTTTCAGTTACAGTGTCTTTTTAGTTCTAGAATTTCTTTTTGATTCTTATCATCTCTCTATTTATCTTATCCAATGTTCTTTCCTGTTTTCTACTTTTTCCATTAAACTTCTTAGTATATTAAACATAGTTTCTTTAAAAACAATTCCTGGTCTCGCCATTCAACATTTCTGCCTGTTCTGACTATGATTTTGATACCTGTTCAGTCTCTTCAAACCGTGCATTTTGCCTTTTAATATAATTATACTTTTGTTGTTGTTAAAAGGAGGACACGATGTACTAGCATAAAAAAGAACTGCAGTGAATCAGTCTTTAGTAATGTAGTGGTGAGGTGTGGGGGAGGGGAATAATTTTATATTCCTATAATTATGTTTCAGTCTTTTGATGAGTCTGTGCTCCTAGACTGTAAATTTCACCCATGTTTTTCAATCTCCTTTCCCTACCTTAGGTAGGGCAAATGGATTAAAAACCCTAAAGTTGGGCATTTTCCTTCTCCCAGTTTGGTTAGACTAATAAAACCTCAGTAAACTAGGCTCTGACTAAATAGTTTCTCCTGAAGGAAGACTTTATTAAGTAGAACAGAATGGTCTGGCATATTTCAGAATGGTTTCCTTCTCCCTTCCTTGCCAGAAGCTTTAGGAGATTTTTCTCCAATATTCACTATCAAGACCAGGTAGAGTTCCTGGAGGTAAAACTCATAAAAGTGTAAGAGTACCTCTATGTGTAGGACTCCTGGAGTTTTTATCTCTCAGTCTTGTATACACTAAGTTTTCAGCACTATATTAATTACAGTTCAACTTTTCCTAACCTGGCTTTAGTTCCAATGGAGATTTCTGATTCTTGGTATCTGTTCTGGTAAGTAGTGTTTCTCTGTATCTGTCTGTTTCTCTTCAATTTGAAGGGCAGCAGTTTGCTTGTGATCTCAATTTTCTGACAGATCTAAGAAGAATTGTTAATTTTTTTAGTTTGCTCAGATTTTTACTAGTTGGGATGGAATGCTGACTTATAAGTTCCTTACATGTTGAACCAGAAACCAGAAGTCCTCATATGTTTGCTTTTTCTTTTCTTTTCACTACATCTGTATCTTTGGGGTAAATACCTAGTAGTGCAATTGCCAGGCCATAGGGTAGCTCTATTTTTAACTCTTTGAGGAACCTCTGTGCTGTCTTCCAGAGTACTGTATCAGCTTACATTTCCACCAATAGTATAAGAGGGTTCACCTTTCTCCACAACCTCACTAACATTTTCTCTTCCCTTTCTTGTTAATTTTAGTCATTCTAACAAGTGTAAGGTGGTATCTCACTGTGGTTTTGATTTGTATTTCACTGATAGCTAGTGATGTGCAACATTTTTTCATGTGTTTGTTAGCCATTTGTATGTCTTCTTTGGAAAAATATCTATCTTCAGCAGGCTCCATATTACTGACCATGATCTCACTACCTTGAGATCATGACCTGAGTCAAAATCAAAACCTACTGATCCATCAGGCACCCCAAATTATAGTCATTTTAAGTTTTGTGTTTGGTAACCTCAACATCTGGATTTCCTATATATTTACTTCTATTATCTAGATTTTTGTTGATATTAGTCTCATGGTCTTAACTGTTTATAGTATATTTATTGTTTAAATATTATATTTATTATTTACATAAAATAGTATGTTTTTCATTTTTATTACATGCCAGGCATGGTGTATAAAATGTTTTAGAGATACTTTGAGGTTCAGAATTATAGTCATTCCTAAAGGAATATTTTACTTTTCATTCTTGCTATCATTAGACTATGGGTATAATACCTCTATAAATTCAGTGATTAGTTTCATTAGAAGTTGGATTTAATCCTTTGTGTGTGTGTCTTGTTTTCCTTAAAGATAAGCACTGAAAATTCGAAAATGAAAATGAGGTATGTTTGAGAGAAACTGTTCTTATTGGACCTGAATTCCAGTTGTCTCTCCCAGACAGATAAGATGGCTAAAAGCTTGGATGTTCTTTTAGCTTCTCAGAAACCATGTAATGATTGGTTAATGTATTGAGGGGGAAACTAAACTGAAATGCCCTACTTACCTTTATATTTTTCTTTTTTTTCCTGGATCTTGGCCCTTCAGGATTCTTGTTTCCTTAGTAGTTCATTCATGTCTTATAAATACTTTATACAATATTTTTACAACTTTTCTAATTAATTTCTGCAGAATGGCTTGTCTGAGTCAAGCTCATCTGTCACTGCTGGAAATGAAACTATCATGTATATATTTTTATATGTTATTTGCTACATTAACTTTCATGACTAGTTCCTTTAACCATATTTGCAGTCTTCCTTGGTTGGTGGAGTTATTATTTGTCCTGGAATACAGGGCAGGAGGGACTATGTTCTAGATATGATTTGTCTAGAATTTTACTCCTGCCTCCTAATTTCCTCTTGTTCTAGTTAGCAATATCAAAGTGGCTATTTTCAAATGGCTATTTTCCCCCTACTTTATAAAGATATGCTAATACATAAAAAAAAATTAATATCACACAACTTTTGTAGCAACATGGACAGGACTGGAATAGATTATGCTGAGTGAAATAAGTCAAGCAGAGAGTCAATTATCATAAGGTTTCACTTATTTGTGGAGAATAACAAATATCATGGAGGACAAGGGGTGTTAGAGAGGAGAAGGGAGTTGGGGGAAATTGGAAGGGGAGGTGAATCATGAGAGACTATGGACTCTGAAAAACAATCTGAGGGGTTTGAAGTGGTGGGGGTGTGGGAGGTTGGGGTACCAGGTGGTGGGTATTATAGAGGGCATGGATTCCATGGAACACTGGGTGTGGTGAAAAAATAATGAATACTGTTTTTCTGAAAATAAATAAATTGAAAAAATTTTAAAAAATTAATATCACATTTTGGAACATTAATGTTTTCATTGATTTAAATTAGGCCTTAAGACTATATTTTTTAAAAACATGCATTACTTGACTAGAGCATGTTCCCTGTTTATTCAATTAAACATTAATCAAGGTGACACTGGGAAGTTATGCTGCTGATGTAAAGTCCTTAATCAGTTGACTTTAAGTAAAGGAGATCACTCTGGATAATTGGGTAGGTCAGATTTTTTAGTCAATTGGAAGCCCTTTAAAACTGGGCTAAGACTTTATGGAAAGAGAGAGACAGATAGAAATTCGGCCTGTAGACAACAGCTTGGGTCCATGACTGTGATACTCAACCTGCTCTTAATGACTCCCAACCTATGGATTTTAGGTTTTCTTAGCCAGACTCAAATCATGTAAGCCAATTCCTTTGAAAAAAAAAATGTTGAAGGATTTATTAAGGAAAACCTGAAGCTTCCATATATGTATATATATATTTTGCTTCTCTAGTCAAACCTCAAATGATAAAATGTCAATGAACTTATTCTTCAGAAAAAAAAGGAGATCACATAATGTAAAAAAGTACAAGAGTATGCTATAACCATGGAATAGAACCTGTAGTATTATATTTAAATGGGGTCCTTGGTCT
This sequence comes from Mustela nigripes, assembly GCF_022355385.1. Classification (NCBI taxonomy): domain Eukaryota; kingdom Metazoa; phylum Chordata; class Mammalia; order Carnivora; family Mustelidae; genus Mustela; species Mustela nigripes. Next base: position 24,385,073 of record NC_081575.1, on the reverse strand, counting down.
TGCATTTGGCAGAAATTATTATAAGATACATAATTAAGTCAGACTTCCTTAAAATAATTAGCTTTGGGGTTAGAAATGGAAATAGAAACACTATTAATAAATATGCTAACTTCACTCCATGAAACATCAGGGCATAGTTAATCTTTACCCATGGCTTAAAAATGCTTACCAGACTAAATTGATGATTCCCACAAATATTTTTTTCATTTCTAAAGAACAAAACATAAAAATGTTATTTCAAGGGTAAACTTAAAACAATGGGAGAAAAACATCAATTTATGATCCTTGAGATTAATTAAATATGAAGTATTATGGGAAAATATTGACTAAATACCAGAAGACTGTATTGATGTTATAAGAGAGTAAGCAGCTAATAATGATTCTTAATAATGTCCAGTGAGAATAGAATCATTACATTCTCTATTAGTGCATACTTTTTACCTTTTTACAAATAAGCTAGAATTAACCATAACAAGCATGTAAAACATCATAAATAACTAAGTATGTGTACAGGAATAAATTGGTACTGCTCTAAGAAACTAAAACCAGAAGAAACAAGTATTCTGGATTTGGGACAAACAAAGCTCTGTAGCAAAATGAAACATTAATTCCTTGGAAAGATTATGAAGTTTTTATTTTGGAGTCATTCTCTTCAAATGATTTTATAGATCTGGTTTTAAGTAAATTATTTAAAAATGAGTCAGTTGACAGTTATCTAAAACCTTTTTGAACTCAGATAAAATGAAGTCCAGCATTCCTTAGTTGGTCAAATTGGCAGTTTTTGTGTGTAGCTTAGGTTCACATAAAGTGACACTTTGAGCAAGTGCAAAATACATAATTTTTAATTAAAATATATATAAATAACATACTAAAATCATACATAAACAGTAATTTTAGCACAAATATCTGGGTTAGGTTTAGACTCCAAATTTTGTCAAGTCTGGTAGTTCCAACTAAGATTTTCTTTTGACTTTCAGGTGTTATACATTAACATTTTTGTTTATACTCTACATTCATAGAAATAAAACAGAAGCTCATATTTAAGTCTATGGAGATTGATTTGATACCCTAACAATTTTACATAGCCAAAAAAGTAAAAGAGACAAGAGAAAGTAGAGAAAAAGTAGTAATACACTAACCAATAGTGTGCAGTATGTTTTTATTTTCTGGAGTCAACTTTAATAAGACTTGACGTATTATAACTTTGATGATTGCTATTATCATTTGTCTCCTTCAGTACAAGGCCATATACTGTACAATATGATTATAAAGAAAATAAACTTCATGTACACTGCAAAAACTTGTTTATAACAGCATGGAATAAATGCCAGCTTCTATTTGGCTATGGCAAGGGTTTTATTAACAAACACTGGTGAGACAAAATCTTTAAAGATACAAATGCTACCATACCTAGTTCAACTATTTAGCGCCAGGTTTTAATATTTTTCAATGTGTTTAAAAGGATAATTTTAAGACAAAAGAGAATCCAAATACCTCTTTTCTTTCTAAACTGCCCCTTGAAATAAAAGTAGTTCTTTGACATTGGAGAAATATTTCTTATCTTAAATAATAAGTTGGATTCCCTGCTACAATCATTTATCTTTAAGACTCACAGATTTTTAATGATTTTAAAAGAAGATCCATTACTGATTTTTTGTATATTTCATTTAATTCTGGAGTATTTGATAACTAAAGCAAAAATTAAAAAAAAACACACACAAAAATCAACATACAATGTGATCCCTCCTCATGCTAATACACCATGCTCCTAATTGAGGGAGTCTAACTCTGTGGATTCTTAATAACACTTAGGACATTGTGACTATCTGAAGAATATTGATTGATTCGTCAAAAATGTAGCATTGTTGGGGCACCTGGGTAGCACAGTCTGAGTGTCTGAATCTTGGTTCAACTCAGGTTATAATCTCAGGCTTGTGAGTTTGAGCCCCACATCCAGCTCTGTGTTCAGTGCAGAGTCTGCTAAGATTCTCTCTCTACCTTTTCCTCTGCCCCTCCCCCTTCCCTAAAATAAATAAATTAATTAATCTATAAAAAATAAAAAATGTAGCATTGTCTAAATGAATATTGGTACTTTGAAAATTTAGAAAAATAAGAGGACCAAACTTCCCATTTTCTCTGTATATAATATGCTTCATTTCTCTCTAGAAATTATGTAAGTTATCAAACTCAAAGGTTACTTATTTCTAATAGACACGCTCACCATTCCACATAAATGTATGTCCACAAGTCTCTACTTCTGTTAAGTTTTCTAATTAAATGACTGAGTTGAAAGACCTCTCTACCATCATTTTCTAAATATTATAAGTATACCACACAAATATAGCCAATGTACCAAAAGTTTATGTATTTTAATACTTTTATATACTTATATATATATATATATATACTTTTATATATTGTATGTACTAATACATATATATTATGTCTAGCATATCATAGGCATGTTTATACATGAACTGTAAACTTGTAGAATCACATATTACCAATCTGTGAGCTATTCTCTGGTAACTTAAGATCCTTCTCTATTGTTTATATGATATAATATTGACAAGGCATGCAAGAGGTCAAAAACCAATTGACATGATGAATTAATCCTTTTATTAAGCATGATGAGAAAAAGAGGAATTGTATGTCAATTTCGTCTTGGCATTATAGAAAGAGTAGAAAATGTAAAGGCCTAAAGTTGAGATGGAGACTTTTAATAAAAACCATCAAGATGGGACCAGGGAGGAGACAAACCATAAGAGACTCTTAATCTCAGGAAACAAACTCAGGGCTGCTGGGTAGGGAGAAAGGGATAGGGTGTCTGGGTGGACACTAGGGAGGATATGTGCTATGGTGAATGCTGTGAATTGTGTAAGACTGATGATTCACAGACCTGTACCCCTGGGGCTAATAATACATTATATGTTGATTAAAAAAATCAAGGAAGTATCTAGCTAGAGCAAATATAGTAGGAAAAGTAGCAGGAAATGAAATCAGAGAAAACTAAGGGGGGAGAGAAATATGTTTAGTGTTTAGGTCATTGTAAGTATAATTGTTTATACTCTAAGGGAGGTCGCTAGTTATTGAATGACAAGCTTTGTTGTTGTGTGAATACTAGACTGTATATGCGAGGAGAGATGGAGTGGACTGAGAAGTGTGGAGTGTGTGGAGCAGAGGTGGAACAGATAGAGCAGTTAGTAGGTTCTAAAACAATCAAGAGTAATGGTTTCTTGGCTATGGTGCAAGTTGTGAAAAAGCTCTTACATTCCAGATTTATATAGAAGGCAGAACCAAGAGAATTTGTTGATAGACAGGATTTGGAGAGTGAAAGAGTTGACAGAATGAGAAAATAATTTAGATAGTATCTTTTTAAAATGGAGAAGATAAGGATTTAGATTTTGAATATATCAAATTTGAGGTGGATTCCTTTCTCACATTGAGGTCCTTCATCCATTTTGAGTCTATTTTTGTATGTGGTGTAAGGAAATGGTCCAATTTCATTTTTCTGCATGTGGCTGTCCAATTTTCCCAACACCATTTATTGAAGAGTCTGTCTTTTTTCCACTGGACGTTCTTTCCTGCTTTGGCGAAGATTAGTTGACCATAGAGTTGAGGGTCTATTTCTGGGCTCTCTATTCTGTTCCATAGATCTATGTGTCTGTTTTTGTGCCAGTACCATGCTGTCCTGATGATGACAGCTTTGTAATAGAGCTTGAAGTCCGGAATTGTGATGCCACCAACTTTGGCTTTTTCAATATCTCTTTGGCTATTCGAGGTCTTTTCTGGTTCCATATAAAAGACTCCACCCCCAAAATACTAGAACTCATACAGCAATTCAGCAACGTGACAGGATACAAAGTCAATGTGCAGAAATAAGTGGCTTTCTTAGACACTAACAATGAAAATACAGAAAGGGAAATTAGAGAATTAGAGAATCATTTACTATAGCACCAAGAACCATAAGATACCTGGGAATAAACCTAACCAAAGAGGTAAAGGATCTGTACTCGAGGAACTACAGAACACTCATGAAAGAAATTGAAGAAGACACAAAAAGATGGAAGACCATTCCATGCTCTTGGATCAGAAGAATAAACATTGTTAAAATGTCTATATTGCCTAGATCAATCTATATTTTTAATGCTATTCCCATCAAAATTGCACCAGAATTCTTCAAAGAGCTGGAGCAAATAATTCTAAAATTTGTATGGAATCAGAAGAGACCCCGAATCGCTAAGGAAATGTTGAAAAACAAAAATAAAGCTTGGGGCATCACGTTACCTGATTTCAAGCTTTATTACAAAGCTGTGATCACCAAGACAGCAGGGTACTGGCATAAAAACGGACACATAGACCAGTGGAACAGAGTAGAGAGCCCAGATATGGACCCTCAACTCTATGGTCAATTAATCTTCGACAAAGCTGGAAAAAATATATAGTGGATAAAAGACAGTCTCTTCAATAAATGGTGCTTGGAAAACTGGACAGCTATAAGTAAAAGAATGAAACTCAACCATTCTCTTACACCGTACACAAAGATCAACTCAAAATGGATAAAAAACCTCAACGTGAGACAGGAATCCATCAGAATCCTAGAGGAGAACATAGGCAGTAATCTCTTCGATATCAGCCACAGCAAATCTTTCAAGATATGTCTCCAAAGGCAAAGGAAACTAAAGCAAAAATAAACTTTTGGCCTTCATCAAAATCAAAAGCTTCTGAACAGCAAAGGAAACAGCCATATAAATTTTAGAATTATTTTTTCCATTTCTTTGAAAAAGATGGATGGGATTTTGATAGGGATTGCATTAAATATGATTGCTTTAGGTAGCATAGGCATTTTCACAATATTTATTCTTCCAATCCAGGAGCATGGAACATTTTTCCATTTCTTTGTGTCTTCATCAATTCCTTTCATGAGTACTTTATAGTTTTCTGAGTATAGATTCTTAGCTTCTTTGGTTAGATTTATTCTTAAGTATCTTATGGTTTTGGGTGCAATTGTAAATGGGATGGACTCCTTAATTTCTCTTTCTTCTGTCTTGTTGGTGTAGAGAAATGCAACTGATTTCTGTGCATTGATTTTATATCCTGACACTTTATGGAATTACTGTACAAGTTCTAGCAGTTATGGAGTGGAGTCTTTTGAGTTTTCCACATATAGTATTATATCAAAATCCTTGAGGAGAACACAGGCAGCAACCTCTTCGACCTCAGCCACAGCAACATCTTCCTAGGAACATTGCCAAAGGCAAGGGAAGCAATGGCAACAATGAACTATTGGGATTTTATCAAGATCAAAAGCTTTTGGGAGCGCCTGGGTGGCTCAGTGGGTTAAGCCTTTGCCTTCGGCTCAGGTCATGATCCCAAGGTCCTGGGATCGAGCCCCACATCAGGCTCTCTCCTCAGTGAGGAGCCTGCTTCCTCCTCTTTCTCTGCCTGCCTCTCTGCCTACTTGTGATCTGTCTGTCAAATAAATAATAAAATCTATAAAAAAAATAAAAAGCTTTTGCACAGCAAAGGAAACAGTTAACAAAACCAAAAGACAACTGACAGAAGGGGAGAATATATTTGCAAACGACATATCAGATAAAGGACTAGTGTCCAAAATCTATAAAGAACTTAGCAAACTCAACACCCAAAGAACAAATAATCCAATCAATAAATGGACAGAAAGTAGTCAAGATGGCAGAGAAGTAGCAGGCTGAGACTACTTCAGCTAACAGGAGATCAGCTAGATAGCTTATCTCTAGATTGCAAACACCTGCAAATCCATCAGCAGATTGAAGAGAAGAACAGCAATTCTGGAAACAGAAAAACAACCACTTTCTGAAAGGTAGGATTGGCGGAGAAGTGAATCCAAAGGGATGGGAAGATAGACCCCGGGGGGAGGGTATGGCTCCCAGCAAGCGGTGGAACAATGGAACACAAAATCAGGACTTTTATTTTATTTTATTTTATTTAGATTTTATTTATTTTATTTGACAGACAGAGATTACAAGTAGGCAGAGAGGCAGGCAGAGAGAGAGGGGATGAAACAGGCTCCCTGCTGAGCAAAGAGCCCAATGCCGGGCTCGATCCCAGGACCCTGGGATCATGACCTGAGCCGAAGGCTGAGGCTTTAACCCACTGAGCCACCCAGGCACCCCAAAATCAGGACTTTTAAAAGTCTGTTCCACTGAGGGACATTGCTCCAGAGGCTAAACTGGGGCGAAGCCCACGCGGGGTCAGAGTTGTTCCGGTCCCGCAGGGTCAAAGAAGGATCGGGAGTGTCTGAGTGTCGCAGAGCTTGCGGGTATTGGAACAGGAAAGCCAGCTACAGAGACAGAGCTGACAGTAAGCTCGCAGCTCAGGGTTACCTTGAACTGGTCGCAGGCTGGGTGAGCTCAGAGCGAGGCCGGAGATCAAGCAGACGGGAGTAACTGGGTGCTGTTCTCTGAGGGCGTGTGAGTAGTGGGGCCCCGGGCTCTCGGCTCCTCCAGGTCAGAGACCAGGAGGCCGCGGTTTATATTCCTGTCCTCCAGAACTCTAAGGCAAGAGCTCAGGGAACAGAATCTCCTGAAAGCAAACCCAAGCGGATTACTCAGCCCGGCCCCTGGTAAGGGCGGTGCAATTCCGCCTGAAGCAAAGACACTTGAGAATCACCTCACCAGGCCCCTCCCCCAGAAGATCAACAAGAAATCCAGCCAAGACCAAGTTCACCTACCAAGGAGTGTGGTTTCAATACCAAGGAGAGCAGCAGAATTCCAGAGGAGGAGAAAGCAAAGCACGGAACTCATGGCTTTCTCCCTGTGATTTTTTTAGTCTTACAGTTAATTTAATTTTTTCTTTTTCATTTTTTTTCTCTTCTTCTGCTAAATTATTTTTAACTTTTACTCTTTTCTTTTTTAACATTTTTAACTAGTTCATCTAATATATATATTTTTTCTTTTTTATATTTTCTTTACCTGTTTCCTTTTTTAAAATTCTTTTATTTGTTTTCTTTTCTTTCTTTCTTTCTATTTGAACCTCTTTTTATCCCCTTTCTCCCCCCTCACGATTTAGAATCTCTTCTGATTTGGTTAAAGCATATTTTCCAGGTTTTGTTGTGACCCTTATAGTATTTTACTTGCTCCTTCATATACTCTTATCTGGACAAAATGACAAGGCGGAAAAATACACCACAAAAAAAAAAAAAAAAA
>NC_081575.1:24365589-24374886 GCF_022355385.1 Mustela nigripes | reverse complement strand
AGCCCTACATCAGGCTCCTTGCTCAGCGGGGAGGCCTGCTTTTCCCTCTCACTCTCCCCCTTTTTGTGTTCCCTCTCTCCCTGTGTCTCTCTCTCTGTCAAAGAAATAAATAAAATCTTTTTTTTTTTAAATTTGAGGTGCCTAATGGTAGCTTACAGCTACCATGGAGAAACAATTTGAGGAGAACTACAGCATCTAAAATCTTCCTGTTTCCTGATAATTTCTTATTAATATGTCAGTCAGGATTTCATTTTTAATATAAATATTGAAAAATTTATACTCATTATATATTATAGTATTATATATGCTCACTTATTGGGAAATAGAATCTTGGGTTTAAAAAGTAGTGTCTCCTTGTTATCATGGCATTGACAAGAAGTGACAAGTGTTTTCTCAACCTGGAAGCTAGCTTAACAACCAGACAGGGATGGGTGGAAACATTACTGTCACAGGCATGCATCTCATCTTTCAAGTGGAAATGTAGAAACTCAAATATGAAATTTTAAAATGGGAAAAACTCATATGTCCATTTGTATTAAAGCACTGAGTGATGCAAACTCTTTGTGATACCCTGTCATCTACTGTTATCCCTAACTCCCCAAACTTGCAAAAAGAATGTTACTAGCTGCTAGTGAGTGACACTAAATCTCCTATACCATGACAAACATAATCCTTTGATAAAATAGGCTTCTTTATCTGTTATGTTATCATCTGTCAACCTAAGTGATGTGATGTCACATCAAGGACAGAATATAATATGATTTAAGTATGGATACACTGTTTTCTTTTGCACAAAATAATCTGATTTAGAGACATCTGACAAGTACTGTAATTATTTAGAGCACTTATAACAAAGTAGCATAATTTGTCAATATTGCAAACATAATTTCACTGTAAGTAGTCAAAATAATGTGACTAAACCACTCTTTGGACAGTATTTAGGTGAGGATAAAACTAGAATGACAAGGAATTGTGGTAACTGATGTTTAGAACTCAGGAAAAAATTTCAACCATCTATAGGGATTGCTTTCATGAAAACGTTTTTTAGTTCTGATTTTGATATTTAAAAGGTATGTAATAGTGGCTGCATTTATATGGGATTATCAAATAAATTCCTCTACATGATATGGCATACAGTTTATAATTACCATTCCATCATGATATATCACTCTAGAAGAACTTCACCATTTGCCCTCTCAGAATCTTATTTTTCTTTAAAGAAAAGAAAATTATAGGAAATGTACATTCCCAAATACTAATGTTAAACTTCATCAGAGTCTACTTATGGATATTTATTATTTTTAAAAGATTTTATTTATTTGACACAGAAAGAGAGATCACAAGGAGACAGAGAGGCAGACAGAGAGAGAGGGGGGATGCAGGCTCCCCATTGAGCAGAGAACCCAATGTGGGGCTTTAACTGTGATATCATGACCTGATCCAAAGGCAGAGGCTTAATCCACTGAGCCATCCAGGCAACCCTGGATATTTATTTATTTATGTATTTAGGATATTTATTATTAATAATTTTATTTAGACACTTTGATTTCAAATGGATATCATTTTCTCATCATTTATTTGCTTTATGTACATTATCTGCAACATTTTACCAACTATGCATCTGTATTTACTTTTATTGTTGTAAAGATAGTGCTCTGTTTAGACACACGGCTTGGGTGACTTCTCTTTCTTGTTTTTAATTTTTAAGTTGTATCATACCAGCATAGGGTTTAAATTCATAAATACTAATTTGTGTTACTGTGAATAAGTGCATACAAGATCACTTAGTCTCTAAAAGGAAAGTATAAATACATATTTCTGTCACCATAATGAAATATTGACCTAGCAGGCTGAACAAAATGTAACTTATTAGAAATCAGTTGAACATGTATTAGAAGGCACGGATTGCATGGAGCACTGGGTGTGGTGCAAAAAAAATGAATACTGTTATGCTGAAAATAAAAAAAAAGAAGAAGAAGAATTGTCCTTCAAATACTGTGAAAGTTGAATGTAAGCATTGTTGTAGAAATATGGTTCTGAATATGAGTTTTCATAAAAGATCATATCTCAAACTGCACACCACGGTCCACAAAATCTTCCCTTGCATAAAGTGTGTGTGTGTGTGTGTGTGTGTGTGTGTGTCTATGTGTTAAATGTGTCCATTATGGGTACTCTAAAGATGCGACATATATTACTCTGTCTCAAAGGGGAAATCATTCCCAGGCTATCATAGCTAACCAGGAAATCATATTCAAGATCTGTCAATCTGTAAAGTCTGATGTTGATTCACTTGAAATTGTTTTCTGAATCATTGATCTAACTCTGCCATACTATATAATCCCTGGTGTTTTCAGTCAGGATCGTGAATTACATTTAACTGACATTTCTGTATTTTCAGATTTCCTCTCCATATATTATCCTAGGGCTTAAATCATTGGCTTCAGTGTTTCAAATCACATGTAACCATTTGTTGACACCATATGGGATATTTTGAAATAAACTAAACCATTCATAATAATTTGTCTAATCCTAAACCTGATTAGACACAAGGTTAAAATCTATGGTGTTCCATTTATGCTTAAAACCAAATATTGCTATGCATATGAAATAAAAATTTCACCAGATCTTTATTTATACTCATATTCATACATGGTGACACCATTATTCACATTATTTACATGTATTATACTTCTTTTTTTCATAGTACTATAACACTAATATTATATTATATATATATATAATATGTATATATATATATAATATATTATATATTATATTCTTCTGGCACCTTAGTAAACATCCTGCTTAATTATAATAGACTGCCACTACATAAGGCACTTGTTTCACTTATACTCATTAGATATAATTTAATAAAAACATTGGATTTAAAATATGTTTCACCATGTTTTTTTGACTCTACTACTTTTCATGACAAATAAATTAGATTTGGAAAATAGGAGGATGGAATTTTCAGATACCTTTTTTTGAATTTTAGCCCTAGACTCATTAAAACAAATATGTTGGAAACAAGTCTTTAAAGCTATATTTGATGTCATTCAAAGTATTTGTGTCTTGGTTTTCTGGTGTTATTTCAATCAAATGATAAAGAATATAATTTGGGAAGCTAAATAGCCTCATAAGTCTAAGACGATGGTCAAGATTTCAGACTCTGCTATGGTATTGCTGAATTCCAGACTGCTCTTGAAATATCCCCAAACATTAGGACCAGTACTCATTTGTAGTTTGCTTGCTCATTCAATCATGGGCATATGTAATGTCATTAATATGTTGCAGATTTGAGGTCTAAATAGCTTCACTTTTAGAGCTAGAGAATGGAAAGAACTTGCTAGATATGATACTAAAATATAGGAGTATCCATCATTCATTCTGAAGAAAAGCTTGCATAATACCATCTTAACTGCTTCTCAAGGTAGAACTAACATTAAATTTGAAATTATGCTTGACAGAAGAGCTAACTTCTAAATAAACATTCTAACATGTAACATCTAAATAAACATGGAAATAGCATTCATAGACTACCTGAGTTGAGCTGATTCAGATTAAATCTGATTCCCCTAATGGTTTTGGTAGAAATGTAGTCTTAAATCTTTCTTCAAAAACTGAATGTAATGGCCTAAGAACTATTCCAGGATTTAACTTCATTTCTACCAAAACCATTAGAGGAATCAGATAATCTGAATCAGCTCAATTCAGGTAGTTTGAGAAAGCCATAGTATACTCATCTGAATTTGCTGGCAAATTTGGGCATTCCTTTATAAATGTAAAATGGTAACTAAATTGGTAATAATAATAATAAACATATAACCTTATAAGTTGACTACATCAAGTGGTAGCTTAGATAATTGGATGCATAATTTCTAGTATGATTGTTAACTTTAAGATGTATTACTCCACTTACACCTCAAGCCTTTGTAATTAAGCTTAAATGACTGTTTTTAAAGAAGAATTGAGAAATACCCTTCATTCCTGAGTTATAGAAACAGTGCCATCACTGTTATTTAAGTAATTGATATCCGTATAATGCTAACTGATTGGTATACAAACCAAGTCAACTTAAAGTATTTTCAAGGTAGGGGAAACTATTTAAATGATTTATTTACTTTTCTCCTAAATTATTACAATGCAGTTAAATATTAAGCCCAATGTACTATTTTAGATGACATTAACATGAACCTTTATAAACTACATATTACTCTCAAACATGCTGAAACCTTACAGGAGACATCCATTTTTCAAAAGTACATAATTATGCTTGTAATGTTTTAAAATATCTCATACTGTATTATTTTAGGTAAGTATAATTTTTCAGCACACTAATAATCCACACCCTTTTGAGAACATATTAATCCTACTTGAAGAAAATACTAGCAGAACCTTAATAATAATTATAATGACTACTATAATCTGTTTGGAATCATGTTCTTTTCCTGCTACATTCCCTGACATATATTTTTTTAATTTTTAATTTTTTATAAACATATATTTTTATCCCCAGGGGTACATATTTTAATTTCATTTTCCACTACTGCTACAATGTCTTTCTTTTAACAGGCAAGACTATATAAACAGGCAAGACTCTACAAATATACAAATATCTGGCAGGAAGTCCAAGGTTTTAGTGAGATTGGAGAAAGGATACATACTGTGTACTATGTAGTTTAAAAATATGTACATTCAGCATGTTGAAATGCTGTTAGTGATGTAGTTTATATAAGAAAACAGAATGTGTGTTTTAGGAGATACATTTAAAGCCTGGGATCCTTGCATTAGAAAGTTAACCTCTCAGTTTTTAAGCATCCAACTCTTCATTTCAGCCCAGGTAATGATCTCATGATCCTGGGATCAAGCCTCAGGTTGTCAGACTCTGTGCTCAGCAGGGAGTCTGCTTGAAATTCTGTCTCTTCCTCTCCCTGTCTCCCTCCCTGCACTGGTGCTCATCCTCTCTCTCTCTCTCTCTCTCTGAAATAAATAAATAAATCATAAGGAAAAAAATGAAAGTGAGCCTCACTCTTACTGGAAAGAAAGTCGTGGTCTCAATATATCATAATAACTTGATGGTGACAGATGGTAACTACATTGTGATGAGCATTGTGTAATGTATAGAATTGTCAAATTACTATGTTGTACACCTGAAACTAACATAACATTGTAAATAAACTATACTTCAAAAATAAAAGAAAATAACAAGCAGTAAATAAAGACAAAAGCAAAACAAAACAAAACAAAACAAACAAACAAACAAAAAAGAACAACTATATTTTATATATTAGAAATCTTCAAAAGTAACCTGGGAAGATGGTGGAGTAGGATAATCCTAAATAAATCTCATCCCACAGATATCCATAGCTTACAGCCACATCAGTACATCTTAAAAAACAGCACAAAGACTGGCAGAATAGACTCTCCACACTACATCATAGAGAGGAAGCCACATCAACCATGGTAGGAGGGGTGGAGACCTGGTCAGGAACCAAACTCTTGGGGAGACTAATCACAAACAGGAGGGACACCACAAACACAGAGAAGTGAGAAGAACAAACCCCACACCAAACACCCCAGGCACAGGGTACCTGCACTAGGAAGGTGAGTCCTCATAACATTCAGCTTTGAAAGCCAGTGAGCTTAATTCAAGTTATTTTATTTTTTCCACTAAGTTTTTATTTAAATTCCAGTTAGTTAACATAGAGTGTAATATGATATTCAGGTATAGAATTTAGTGATTCAACACTTACATATAACACTCAATGCTCATCACAAGTGACCTCCTTAATACCCATCACCTATTTAACCCATCCCCTTCCTCCACCCCCACCTCCCCTCTGTTAATCATCAGTTTGTTTTCTATTAACTCCAGGCACTTTTAAAATCAGTGGGCTCAGCTTTGGGAGAACTAAAGGTGATAGAAAACTGAGTTTTTACTCTTCAAGGGACAGCATAACAACCTCACCAAGATACAGCATAGAAGCTGCAATTTGAAAAGCACCTATTGGGAGAAAACCCATTATAGACTATGGACTCTGGGAAATAAACTGAGGGTTTTAGAAAGGAGGGGTGCGAGGGGGTGGCTGAGCCTGATGATGGATGTTAAGGAGGGCTTGGATTGCATGTACCACCATGTGTTGTATGCAAACAGTGGATCATAGAACACTACATCAAAAGCTACTGATGTACTGTATGGTGACTAACATAAAGAAAAAAAAAATCAAGAAAGAAAGAAAGAAAGTGAGAATCAGCCAGTATTTCAAATTTGAGAACTCAAGTGTAGCTGACTGAAATTCCATATTGATGTAGCTCTTGAGAATTCATGTAGAATTAAGTGAATTTCAGTATTGACACAACTTTGGAAGATTGCATTTGTATTCTTGAAAAAGTTGTTCATAATTCTCTCTTTCACTCCCTACCCCTCCACAAGTGATAACTATTAAAACTCTAATAACTATTAAAACTCTAATATACTGACTGAAAGAAAGAAAGAAAGAAAGAAAGAAAGAAAGCAAGCAAGCAAAGCACTTTGTTGGTGTTATATGCAAACAATGAATCATGGAACACTACATCAAAAACTAATGATATATTGTATGGTGACTAACAAAACATAATAAAAAAGAAAAGCACCTATGGTATATTGGAAAGAGATTAATTTTCTCATTTCAGAATGTGTGCTAGAAGGGCACAGATCTTTAGCAGACTTCTCCAAGAACATAAGAGTTGGCAAGCACCATTCTCTCAACCCTCCAGTCTAGATACCCAGACACCTGTGGGAAACAGAACATTCTCTTCATACCTTACTGACACAGTGTGCCCTGTGCTGTGTTCTACAGACCCACCCCATCCAACCTGCTCCACTCAGCAGAAGTCACTCCAAAGTGGTGCTCAATGCATTTCATTCTGCAACCAGCAGAAGTAGAAAGCTCTGTAGTTCAGCGGTCACTGCCATCCCAACAGATAGACTAGGGGCAGACATCTGGTCTTTCTGTAGGACCCTCCCACCAACAAAAGATTCTCAGGAGACCATGCAGGGATATCACCCTTCAATTTGGTCCAAACTCAGCCCCAGTAGATGGGCTGAGGGCAGGCATCTGGCCTGACAAAACTACAAACCCAAGACGGGCCTAGACTAGTCCTTAGTAATGCAGGAGCCAAAATCTGCCCACAACGGGCAAAGACGGTCATTGCAGGTGACTGCCCTAAAAGCAAACATGGCTCAACCACAACTGTACGGCACAAGCAACACACACAGGAGACACCCCAGATGTTCCTCGTTCTGGTTTGAAGAGGGAACATTGCACTACAGGGGTATTACAGGAACTCTTTGTCATAAGGCCACTATTTTCAAGATCCAGATATGTAGCAGACTTTCTTCATATGCAGAAACAAGTGCAGAGAGTTAGAGGAAATGAGAACACAGAGGGATGTGTCCAAATGAAAGAACAGGGCAAAAATCACTGCAAAGGAGCTAAATGAAATGGAGATAAGCATTATGCCTGATAGAAATTCAAAGATGGGTATTAGACAGGGCACAGATTGCATGCTGCACTGGGTATGGTGAAAAAACAATGAATACAGTTACACTGAAAAGAAATAAAAATATTTTAAAAAAAGAAATTCAAAGTAATGGTCATAAAAATACTTAATGGATGATCTCAATAAGACCTTCATCAAAGAGATGGAGAACATAAAAAAGAACCAATCACAGATGAAGAACTCAGTAACTGAAATTAAAAATACACTAAAGGGAATAAACAGTATATTAGAGAAAACAGAAGAATGGATAAGAAAGCTGGAAGTCAGAGTAGTGGAAAACAACCAGATTGAACAGCAGTATGTTCACACACACACACACACACACACACAGTGACATCATCAAGCTCAGTAATGTTCACATTAGAGGGATGCAAGAAAGAGAAGAAAGAGAAAAGGTAGCTAATGGCTCCTAAAATTAAGTTTTCACTTCTTTTTGGGGGAGAAGGGAACACCTCAATGCCTATCAACATTTTGAATATGAGACATCAAATTATATAGAATCAAAAATTCTTAAGGGGCAAGAAAAGTGGCAATTGCTACTGTACCCTCCTTTTCTCTTCCTCTATTTTTTCCCTTTTCTCTGTCTCTACACATCTTCATATGGTACTTTGTCTACCATCAATTTCTCTCAGTTTCTCCTTATTTTTATTATATGTTTATTTAAGCATTTATTTAAGCATTATATATGTTTATTTAAGCATTTATGATAATAGAAAATAATGCAGAAAAGCAATACTAAATTATTTGGGCTTATATGGGTTTTAAATTCCTGGCTTATGAGATCTATGGAAAGAGTTAGTTTTTATCTTGATCTGTATGGCTAGTTGAAATTGACATGCTTTTTACACAATTTTTTTTTGAAATACTAGTAGGTGAATTTTCTCAATGCCTGTTTGATATTTTGTTAAGTGAGAATTAACATACATCTTTGTAACACTGTTCAGACTGTAATTTTTTTTTTCTTAAGCCTATAAAAGACTGAGTAGGAACATCTTAAATTACCTAAAATTCTTATTGTATTTACAAATAGAGAGACAGAGAAAAGCACTGCTAAGAAGGCAGACCTTCTGAAAAGTGTTTTGGTTTAGTGAGTTAAAAAGAATACATGAAAATGGTTCAGAATATCTTTAGTAGTTAGGTTTATTTCTTATATAATCATCATTTAATTTGTGAAAAACAATAGAACAATCCTGATATTTCACTTTTTTAACCAAGAAATTCTTAAATTATATTATTAAACAATAGATTACTCCAGAACATAAATGACATTGAAAACTATCTTTCTACATTCTTCTTTCCTCTTAAACCTGAAAGATAAACTTTGAAGGTGGGTCTTAATTTAGAGGGAAAGATTGTATGTGCTACAGAATTATAGATGAGGAAAGTCTTCACAACATTTAGGAAGGGCTTCAAAGAGGAGGTGGTTCTTGAACCATATAATGTAGTATCTTTTCGTAGTATGAAGTTTTACGAGAAAAGGGAATAATATAAACCAAGGCACAAACATTCAAATGTCTGATGTGTTTAAGAACATATGTTATCTCTTTGGTTAGGTTTATTCCTAGGTATCTTATGGTTTTGGGTGCAATTGTAAATGGGATTGACTCCTTAATTTCCCTTTCTTCTGTCTTGCTGTTGGTGTAGAGAAATGCAACTGATTTCTGTGCATTGATTTTATATCCTGACACTTTACTGAATTCCTGTATAAGTTCTAGTAGTTTTGGAGTGGAGTCTTTTGGGTTTTCCACATATAGT
>NC_081575.1:24352470-24362589 GCF_022355385.1 Mustela nigripes | reverse complement strand
TTAATCTCACAAAACAAACTGAGGGTTGCTGGGGGGAGGGGGTTTGGGAGAAAGGGGTCGTATTATGGACATTGGGGATGGTATGTGTTTTGGTGAGTGCTGTGAAGTGTGTAAACCTGGTGATTCACAGACCTGTACCCCTGGGGATAAAAATATATGTTTATAAAAAATAAAAAATTATATTAAAAAAAAGAACATATGTTATGGGTACAGCATATCACATTAGGGAAAAATAATAGACATGTCTTGAAAGGAGAGCTGAGCCAAGCTGCAAAACACCTTGGATATCACTGTTAATACTGGTATAGTGCAGGAAATACACCGCTTTAGGTATTTCAAATTATTTTCCTAAGTTTCCTAAGTTTCCAGAGTTTGTGCTCTTAACCTCTATGCTATAGATCAGTGTATGGATAATGTTTTTTGTTTGTTTGTTTTTTGTTTTTGATTTTTTATAAAGTACAAGTTAAGGACCAGGAAGCAAGTAATGATTGTATAGGGTGGCATTCATTATAGGTGTTTGGGAGAGAGTAAACTTTGGATTGATACTTGTAGTCTTTTATTTTCTGATAAGTGGAGAAGCACAAAGTAGCCAAAAGAATAGTAAATACCTTATTTGATTCTTTGTCTTAAAGTAATTTTGCATTTTCTCTCTTCTTTTTTACTACCCCCTTGCTCTTTATTCCCTTCTTCTTCCTCCCCTCCTTCTTTCTTCTTTCTTTCTTTCCTTTTTTTTTTTCTTTCTCTTTCATTTGCATCTCATTCCTATCTTTATTTCTCTCTCTTATCAGGGGATGGGAATAGAGAAATAAGGATTCAAATCACAAAGCCATGATAACTTTGTTTATAGTTTAAAATAAGAAACAGTTGTTTCTAAGGTATATTTTGCAGTTAAAAGACAAATAGAAATATATAAATGTACTTCTAGATCAGATTTACAAACTACAAATGTTTGGGAACTTATTTCTCTTTAGAGCTCTCCCTATGGTGCTTTTATAACACATTGTGGATCTGCATTACAATTACATTAGTGAAGAACTCCATCACCATATCTACTCATTACACCCAATTATAAAACCTGAGCTGCTTGGCTAAGGTCTTCATTAACCTTTTCAGAGCTTATTATAGGAAATCTAATCACAGAGATGTTGTAGGCTGCATTCAGAAAATGAGTCTAATTGTCATGTACAGTAAATTTTTAATACCCAAATTATCTGTAAATTGGGCAGTTTCCTGAAATTGAATGAGGAGGCTCTATTTAATCAGCTTAAAAGTATGAAATTTGAATTCATTTGCACTGTAAAAATAATGACTATATTTGAGATAAATGCTAAAAGAACATTTTACTTTTTATTCTAATTAAAGTTTCTGCATTTATTAATTTTATTTCTCTTTATATGCTTTAAGGCTTATAAATTCTGATTAGAATTATAGATTCAGTAATAAACATTGCCAATTTGTGTCTCCAATTCCAACTGAAATACTGAATGAAAATTAGTTTGTTTTTTTTTTTTTTTAAATAAACACACTTATCTTCAGTTTCACATTACTTCTATAGTGGAGAATGCAGACCAACCTTGTTTATTTACCATATGTAGACTACAGTTAATTCAAATTATTTGTTCTTATATTGTTAATATTTCTTGAATTGAGACTACTACACTATGTAAAAAACTATATATAAGTCTTCAAACTGCTTACCTTTTCCATAATATTTAGCATTGCTAGTAAGTTCCAACTTCTAGAATGTTTATTTTCCCTTGTTCTATGACTACTCTTTCCTTTTTCTCCTATCTCTTTAAACATCTTTTATCTGTTTCTGTCAGTTACACTTTCACTTAATTCTGGGTTTCCTTGGGGATCTATGTATGTCCATTTTTACATTCTTATTCTGACAATCCTTTCTAGAAAATATAATTACTTCTTGTTCTCAATTTTTATCTATATGCTAACCAAACTGTTAATTTTTCTTTTAACCACTTACTCATTTATTTAAGAAATATTTTGAAGCACCTATTATGTGTTAACTATTTTTATATGTAGTGTATTAAGTGTAATCCCATAATCCCCATCTTCTAGGAACTTATAAACTAATGAGGAATTTAAGAAAATAGATGTGGAGTTTCTAGTCCAAAGTAAAGGCTTTGGTAAGTACTTTTGTGGTTGCATCAGAATATATAGGAATGGGGTATTAAGATACAAGAAAAAGTTATTTTTAAACATGTGAAGAAATATTTGATGATACAGTGTATTTTATTAAATTAATATTTAACCTGTATTAGATACATATACAAATATTTTGTGATTATGATTGAAATGTCTTGATATTAGTAATATTCTTATTCATTTTAACAGCATTTTCTGAAAACTAAGTTGAGTAGTGTCTTATTAGTGTATTTTCAGGATATTCAATATAGACACATGAAAACTGTAACAAAGTTCTGAAAAATGACAGACATTAACATAGAGATATATGTAATTGATTAGAAGACTGGAAGTTGTCTTCCCATTAAGCGTTTTAAAAAAATGAGTTGGTGATAGACCTAACATTTACTTATCTACTTAGCTCTTCACCAATATTCTTATTTTACCTATTACAACTAATTTCATCATTAAATATTCTGAGAATTATTTCCAATGTAGAGATGAAGGTTTGGGTTTAAGCATATTTTGAAATAAGTGTTGGCATAGGAAAGACCCCATTAATATGATCTTGCTGTAAAATACATTATTAAATGCCTGAAGCTATTGGCAATGAGTTCTAAAGGCCAATATGTGAAGGGCAGACACAACTACATGCACATTTAAATATTCCTATTTCTTAATGGCATGCAAGGGAAGTTAAAAGTCAGTTATCAAATGATGCTGTGAATCATATGGAAATTTCTTGTATTAAGTGACAAGGAAATTGGAGTAGATGGAGATGTGGATAATTTATGAGTTTTAGTGCCACCTGTAAATGTAGTCATGATTTTTGCAATTATATTCTGTTTCATTTTTAGCTGACTAATGAAAGGATATAGATAATGAAAGGATTTCTTATTAAAATCAGAAGAACAAGCTTTTCTTTAAAACATCAGGTAACCTAAGTGCTAAAATACTGTCAATTGAGTTTTTAACCCTGGACATTAATAAATGCTCCTGGAGTAAATTTCTCTTATTATAAGACTGAAAGAAAGAAAATGCTGTTGAAAAGCACAATGTTCAAGGAGACAGACTCAGAAGCTAGACTACATTGATTCAAACTTCAGCTCTACCACTTATTGGCTGTGTTCTCTTGAGCAAGTTATTTAACTTTTTAATGATTCAATGTAGTCATTTATGAAATAAGGATGATAGTTAGAATACCTACCTGTTAAGGTTGTTGTGAAGATTAGAGAAGATTAATATAAATAAAGTAATTATAACAACACTACTTGGTATGTTCTTGCTATTGTATTTTTAGGACCAGTACAAAATAATGCAAAATGTTAAAAATGTAATGCTTTTAATTTATGTGAAAGTAATTTAGAAACTATAAATAATAAAACTTAAAGTTCTAATTTGTATATTTCAATTTTTATGTATTTAAAAAGACTTCCAGTTTAAGAATATGGAATGTTGGAGACATCTAAATCATTCACCAATGATACAAATGTTATCTCATAAAAATGCAAATCTCAATGAGAGCATTTTCTTAAACATCCTCTGGTAAAATTTATGAAGAGAGGGGACAAAAGGTAAAAATGGAAAGTGATACAACTTCCAGAGTTTAAAAAAATATATTTATTCTAGATGGTTAAAGGTCATCTGGAATCAGATAACTTATAAGCAGCAGTTGAATACAACTTTAACTCATTTGTAGAGTTCTAAAGGGGACAAAGATTGCCTATCTAGAAACCTATACTACATACCATTTGATCATTCTACTGGAAGAGCAAAATATTGGGAGTATGGGCTAACAGGGTGATGGGCATAAAGGAGGACACGTGATGTGATGAGCATTGGGTATTATACACAATTAATGAATCACTGAACATTATACCAAAAACTAATGATGTACTGTACATTGGCTAACTGAATTTAAATTAAAAAATAAAAAATATAGTAATTGATTTAAAATAGTAGTAATATAGGAATCAAAACAGCTAACATTTATTGAGTGCTTACTATGTGATAATCATTAATCTAAATATATAAATTTTGGTCCCAAGGGTAAATGCAGCTATGCATTTCATATATATAAAAGCTGAAACTCTGTTTACCTATCAGTTGGTTAAGTGATCAACTGGCCAACTCTTGATTTCAACTCAGGTCATGATCTCAGGATCATAGGATCAAGCCCTGCATTGGGCTCCCTGCTCATCAGGAAGTCTGTTTGAGGATTCTCTCTCTCCCTCTTCCTCTGTCCTTCCCCCTACTTCTCTGTCTCTCTAAAATACATTAAAAAAACCCCTCTGTGTGTGTGTGTATGCATATAATATATATATATATATATATATATATATATATATATATATATATATTTATTTGATTCCTTTATTTTACAGATGAGGAAACTGAGAAAACTGAAGTACAAGATCACACAGCTATAGAATGTCTTAGTGGGGATCCAAACTCAAGTAACTTGGTTTCAGAGTAGAAAAATTGCTTTTCCAAATACACCGGAAATTTAAGTACAATAAAATAATAAAGAATGGGAAGATAAGAAGAAGATGGACAAAGAGCAAAATGGCCAAAACTTCCACAAATTACTTAAACCAGTTCTTTCTATAACTGCTAACGTCCTGCTGGTTGTCCAAAAGAACCCATTATCTCACCACATTAAAATAAGATAACCTATGTATAGTTTCCAGAGCTTTACTTCAGCCTCATTGACTCTCAGTTCATAGTATATGACACTGACTGGGAGAATTTTTCTCCTGAAGTAAAGTGAAAGCTGAATTCACCATTCTCAGAGTTATGTTTATGGGAAAGTTTTATGCGCGCGCGCGCACACACACACACACACATAAATGCATTTATCACTTTTCAATGGTAGAAGTTCCTGACTTCCTGTTAGGTCATATAATTGATAACTGTGAGTTAATGCATATATAAAATCAATCCCTGTGTAGCGTTTGCAAGTATGACCAAGACAAGGAAAAGTTCCTTTCAAGGTAATTTTTTAATAATTTGGCCCCAAAGGCTACACGTGTATTTACAAAAATAGAATTCAATTCAATATACCAAAGACCTGAATTCCAAAATCCTAAGAATAGATGGTGAAATGTCAATGGAGACAATTGTAGAACCTTTTGTTTCCGTCCCAATTTTTGGTCCTTATTTTCATGTAATATTGTTAAAATCAGTTCCAGCTTCTGAAGCAAATATAGTACTGGGAAGTAGGCTTTATGTTTGTACTGTTTTGTTTTGATATAATATATTTGGCTTGTAGTGCTTTCTCATCAATTATCTTATATATCAAACAATCTATTATGCAAGTCAGAGATTATCAACAAAAATAAGAACAGTAAGGGAATTGAGGACAATAGTAAGGGTAGTGTTGTCATGATTGTCTTTGTGCTGCGTCATGGTGTTGGAGTAACCTAAATCCAGGAGATCATTAAAGTAGAATGATAAAGGATTGAATATTACACTGTGTTTGAAGAAAAAGTTCACTAAAAGTGAGGAAGTTGAAAAGAGGTACTCACCAGACAAGGTTATCACAGCTATGTATCTAGGTCCCAGTAAAGTTCTTTGTACAAAGAAATTCATCAGTAAATATCTGTTGAATGAATAAGTGAATAATATTGTGTATTTGGGTCATCAATATTGACCTTAATGTAATTAGAGTGTTGGTTGAAGTGGAAGATTATGCCTTTATTCTGGTTTTTATTTTTCCTTCTTTTCTTTTGTTTATGCAAGAATTTACTTTGCAGTGCAAATGAAATATTTTGGTGAATAGGATCTGTCTCAAAAGTCTCAAACCACCCCCATAACTTTAGTTATTACTCAGTTCGTTATCATTATCACATCTGAGTTTAGATGTGGCAAATCAAAAGCATGAATCTTTAGCAGCAATTATAATCAAGACCGTCAATGAGTTTTAAAGATTCAGTAAATTATTTCTCAGGTTTCTTTATAATAAATAAGTCCACTCTATTCTTTTTAAGCAGGTATGCTTTTGCAGAGGACAAAAATTATCCACTAACTTTCCTGGCACAATGTTCTGCTACAGTGACTATGCAACTTTTTATCTATTGATAGCAAGTGCTGGAATAGTACACCACCAGTAATTGCTATAAGTTGTTATTAAACATGACAAGATTCCATTGCAACTGTGAGATCAAAGATATGATTTGAAAAACACATTTCCTGATTTGAAAAATACATTTCTTGATAGTAAAAAAGGAGTGCAAATAAAAGAAGAGCATCTGAGGAAAGTACTGCAAACTCAAACTTCACCTCTAGGTTGCAGAATTCACCGGAAAAATGTAGTCTCATCATGCTTCCTCAACATGATGTCCAAAGTGAGAAGAGAATTATGCTAGTTTTTAAATATTTCACTTATTTATTTGACAGAGAGATCACAGTTAGGCAGAGAAGCAGGCAGAAAGAGAGGAGGAATCAGGCTCCCCACTGAGCAGAGAGCCTGATGTGGCACTTGATCCCAGGACTCTGAGATCATGACCTGAGCTGAAGGCAGAGGCTTAACCCACTGAGCCACCCAGGCACTCTGGAATTATGCTAGTTCTATAATAACATGATTTTCACATTCTGGACTCTTAAAAAATTCTCAATTGTCTTGAATATGACCTAAATAAAGTAAACTTATTCAAATGTCTAAATAGGTAGTATATTTTCTTTTTACCTGAAAATTTACTTCTATTATCTCTACACATGGAATTCATCATGGCTGAATATAAGAGACATGTCAAATCCTTTTTCTATCAGACCTCTTTAGATGTTGTTATATTGTCTTCAGGACTAGGATATTACAGATAAATATAGGGTCAGCTCTTTTTTTGAATATTATCTTTATTATATTTCCCCTTCCCCAATGCCTGCAACATTTAAAAGTTACCTTTATAATGTAAGTATTTAAACAGAATATATTTAGATGTGGGTTTCTTTTCATTATTTTTGTCTGGAAGTTAGTAAGACCTCTCAAAGCACATATATGGATATCTCTCCAACTCAGGAAACCTCTCTTCCACTATATTTTTATTATAATTTCTGTTATATTTGCTACTCAGATATATCAATTATTCATAGATTAGATTTCTGTTTTTTTACATAGACACTATTTCCCTCTCATTTTTTCCCTTTTTTCTTTCCTTGGGACTCTAGTACAACTTTCTAAATTTTTATTCCACATTACTAATTTGATAATCTACAGTATATTCCTTCTTCTTAGTAATTCCAATATGCATCTTGAATTTCCTGATATTCTATTGCATTTTCAGGTTCTTTAAAAAATTTTATTAACATATAATGTATTATTTGCCCCAGGGGTACACGTTTATATTTTCAGTTTTTTCGAAATCTTTCTTTATCTTGTCCATCTCCTTTTCACCTATTTTTGTTTCCTATTTATCTCAGAATGTTGTCTATAGGATTGTGCTTTTGTATCTCCAAGGCATGTTTTTCCCCACTATGCTTAGTATGCCAAAGAGTTATAAGATATTTTATTCTGAATCTTGGAGGGACTCATTTGCTGTGATCTTCTCTTCATAATTTTATGCTCCATTTCCCCAGGCTTCTGTAATTTTTTTCATAGCCCATGTGCTCATTTTTTTTTTCCTTTTTACTCATTTTCAAATGAGGCAAGTTCTCTTCACACAAAATATTTGGCAACAAAACCAATGAGTTGTTTGCCTTTGGTCCCAGTCTTTGCCAGCTCAAAGAATAGTTGAATAGCTTTTCTGGTCTGTAGTTAGAGGTGATGTTAATGTCTGTATATTTTAGGCTTATTTTCAGGTTTTTAGCTCCCATGTACTTAACATAGTTTTAATTCAATATTTTTTGTATACCCAACCATATTCCATAATGTACTATGAAAATTTATAATTTCTAGGCCCTAGCTATAGTGGTTTATTTGTGGGCCTTATATGTTCCCTGAATAAAGTATGCTACTAACAATTTTCTGTCCAGTCATACTTCTTGGAGTTGCTATCTCTCAATGAACATGGAAAGATGGATAGCATATAAAATAGCACCTTCACAGTAGAGATATAGTTGTCTAGAGTTCTGGTTAGTGTAGATCCTGGAACTCTGAGCCATGGGCCACAGAGTGGAATTATGTAGCATCATCTATATTACTTTTGCCCATCTTACTTTAATGAAGCAAATTTTTGCTAGTTTCTTAGTCTGGTCACATTGGTCCAGACACTGGCTTTTGTTTTTTGTTTTGTTTGTTTTTATCTTTTGCTCTGTTTGTTCTCATCACTGTGGATTTATGATATTTTCACAGAAAGTTGGCAAAGACATCATCAGGGGCTAAAAGCTATATATATATTTAAAGTCAGAAACTGCCAACCAATTATTCACTATAGCACATGTTACAGATGGATAAAAAAGTATGACATAATTAATAAAAATTAATCACTACTGAGGAAAACATGTTAATGCTCTATTATTAGTTGTTTAATAGTTTCATCTCCTTAGGTTGATGGACTATCACACATACAAAAATGACTAACTTGATCTGAGTAGTCTCAGAGCAAAAATCTAGCCTAGAAAATCCACTTATTACCATTGTTTCAAGTGGTATGAATATTTCATTTTCCTAACATAAAATATAAACTACATAATTGTAATAATTTTCTTAATTTATGGAGGCTATAGTAAGGTTTAAGTATAACCTTATAGGATTAATAAACAGTTTATAAATTCATACTTGACCATGACAACTGAAAAGTGTTACTGAGTACATTAAGCATATGCTCCCTGCATCACACAGAAGAGTTTAACTATCCAAAATCCTCAAAACACTCTCTGCTTACATTAACTGCTTTTTCCATACCATACCTAGAAAATAATATCACTTTACTATCTTTCATATTCTTAATGCTCACCATATCATCTGCTAAATCCAAGTTGGCATCATCATCAGAAGGAGTATGTAGACTTCTTCATTGCCTTCCTTGTGCTTCCTGTTAGTAGCCACAAGCACTTTTGCTTTGCCCAAATTGTCAGGTCCATCTGCCAGTAGCCTCTCAAGCTCATTATGCCATCTGCCAGTCATTGACCTACCACTCCCCTTTTTCTGGATGCCAAATTGTATGTGTCTGGAATCTCAAAATATTCCCTACTCTTTCACATTCTTCTAGAATATAGAGAAATGACTCAACCTGACATTTGAAATCTAGCTACAGCTGGAGCAAAAAGAACTGGTATTTTACCCTGTGAAGCGTTCCAACTATTCAATGCAATAAGTATTTTCTCAAAATAACAGCGGAGTGTTTCATGTTGAATAAGACTGTTGGGATTTTTTTTCTAGGAAACACTGACTGAATGAGAAGCAAATATTCATGTATAGTCAATGACTTTCCTGAGTAAATATGAAAGCAATTTTGAAAGAAGTATATGATAGCATATGGTTTCACTTATTTGTGGAACATAAAGAGTAGCATGGAAACACTAGGAGAAGGAAGGGGAAAGTGAAGGGAGGGAAATTGGAGTGAGAGATGAACTGTGAGACACTATGGACTCCAGGAAACAAACTGAGGGTTTTAGAAGGGGGGGGGGCAATGGGGGGATGGGTGAACCTGGTGATGAGTGTTAAGGTGGGCATGGATTGCATGGATCACTGGGTGTTATACACAAACAATGAATCATGGAACACTACATCAAAAACTAATGATATACTCATTAAATTTTTTTTTAAAAATAAAAATGATAGTGTATGGTAACTAACATGACATAATAAAAAATTAAAGAGGTATATGTTTAAAGGCTTTAAGTTAGAATTTATCCTTCTAAAATACAGCATTAACATTACTGGGAAACATCACAGAGCAGAAAAAGAAACACAGGCTTTATGGTCGGAGGGGAATGATCAAATCTCAGCTCTCTTACTAGTTCTAGGATCTTGGGCACTGTGTTTATCCTTCTGAATTTTATTTATTTTTTTTTTTTTATTTATTTTTTTTTTTTTTT
>NC_081575.1:24306791-24349470 GCF_022355385.1 Mustela nigripes | reverse complement strand
TGTTTCATTTATTCTTCTACCCACTTAAGCCTCCATGTTGCATCACCTCTTCCTCATATCAGGGAGATCATATGATAGTTGTCTTTCTCTGCTTGACTTATTTCGCTAAGCATGATACGCTCTAGTTCCATCCATGTTGTTGCAAATGGCAAGATTTCATTTCTTTTGATGGCTGCATAGTATTCCATTGTGTATATATACCACATCTTCTTGATCCATTCATCTGTTGATGGACATCTTTATTCATCTGCAGAATGCAAACAGAACCCTCCCTGATAGTATTGCTGCCAGAATGAACTAAAGTCATGTACCCTGATATGTTAATTTAATACATTTAAAGTCACTTAGTTACTAGTTTGTTTTTAGAAAGTCTTAACACTTTAAAAAAAATTATTACCTTTACTTAAGTGACTAGTTCCTGGAGAGTAACTTAGATGATGCAGAGAGAGAACCCTACACTAGAAAATGAGCTTCCCTTCATTTCTTATATTGAGTTCTGGTGTTTCAGTGGAGGTTAAGCAATAATGTCCAATATTTCACCATTGTAAAATCCTCTATATATTGGCAGAAGTCTCTTTTGTGGATATTGGTATCTCTAGCTCAATTTAAGTTTGAATTCCTTTATTTCTGATGGGTGGGGTATTAAAGTACCACTAAATTGAATGAGAGATCATTGATAGCTGTATCAAAGATAGCAGCAGAAGATACTCAAATCAACACACACACACACACACACACACATTTTAAAATGAAAAAGTATACCAGAACATTATTTTGAAATACCCATTTATTAAATAATGGTATTTGTTATCTAAATATCATGAAAACCTATTCAATAAAGCTATGACAATCAAACTATCATCCTGTTATACCAGCATTCACTGAATAAAAAGATAAAGAAGCATAAATCAACTACTAACATGAAACTCATTGAGACAAAAAACATGTACAAGTTTTTGTTTTTATGTTTCAATAGAGGACCATTTTCCTGATGTGTAAAATGGCAATTGTGGTATGTTTAAAAAACCATTAGGCAAATAATGACATATTTCAAAAAATTGCATACTAAACATTCTTCAGCACAAGTAAAATTAATATACATGTCAAAGACCGACACAAAGACCTATGCATCTACATATATATAGACAGAATATTGCATTACTTTTTTAAGGTTTTTAAATGTTTCTTTTTTATTTGAGCAAAGAAAACATCTGATGTAATATATGCAGAGCAAAAAAGGAGTATTTAATATAAAATGACCAATACCAACAAATAACTTTCACTGCCTTAGGTTCCATCTACTGCAACCAGAACTCTCAAAGATACTACATTGAAGATGATTCCTTAAAGAATAGAAAACATTAGCTTATGAGTACAAAAAATAGAAAAAGAAAATATAGTAAAAATTTAAGGGTAGTATTTTGGATAAGTTTGGCCTACTTGAAATAATATTTGCATGTAGTTAACCCCTATACTATATCTCCTTATGTAATTCCTGAAAGTTTTTGTTTATCTCCTGAAATATTAAAAGCTATTATTACCTATTTAAATCATACCGCTTTCCTAAAGTTTCTTAGCTACAAAAAAATTCTTATCTGAGATCTATTGCAATAAGTAAATGAAAATACTTTTAAAATGAGACTTTTTTGAGGGAAGATAGAGTATTGATTGAAACTTTCTTTAATAAGACTTTTGTGTTTTTTAATTACCTTATAATTTAGATATACACATATATAAATATTATATATAACTACAACATTTAGTCTCTCAAGAGTGTCCTATTTCTAGTTTCTAGGTACTTCGTAAAAAATTTATTTTCTTTCATTCAACAAAATTATTTATTAAGCACCTACTAAATGGCAGGCACTCTGCTTGTTGCTAAGTACGCAAGACAAAACGCCTTTGTGCCTGTCCTCATGGGACTTGTAGAATTACTGTATTCCCATTTTAAAATTTAAAAAAAAGTCAAAATTGTGGTTTAGTGTAATTTTAAGGAAAATTTACATTAGAGTTTTTTGAATAATTGGCCCTAGAATATAGGCCCAATTGGTTTATGATTGACTGTGTGTTTAACAACATTCTCTGAGTACTTCATTGGGTTATCATACCTATTTTTATGCAGTCTGTCTCTTTTCATAAACAGAGTCAACATGGATGTACAGATGCAACTTTATAAATAATGCTCTAAAAGTTTATATTTCTCATCTGTCTTTCTCAATGTTTTGTAGAAACCATCTAAAGTCTATTTGAGTAGGTATCTATTTTTGTACTTATCACTTGATATAAATGCAGATGTCACCCCCATTTTAATGTTGCATTTCCTGGGATCTCAAGGACAAAAGGCACCTTGGAGTGTTCTGATTCCATAATATGGAGATATGTTCATTTTTCATGAAATTTTCAAAGACCTTTTCCCCTATCTTTATAATATCTTATAGCTTCATAATTAATAGTGTGTATTTAATAAACCTAATAATATGTACTTAAGTACACTTAATAGCATACTTAATAAACCTAATAATGAAGATTCATGTTAACTATTGGTTTACTGGTATTGTGTTTATTGTGAGCATGTTATATTTCAATATGGGGAAATATACTAAGGAGCACAGAGAATGCTGTATTTAAGCTTAACTCTACTAAGAATATTCTGGAAAGTGTCTATTTTCAATTATTCATAAATACTCAAGATTGAGATCATGTTTTATACAAGTATAATCACAGAATAACTGTATAAAAGATCATCTCCATTGTGTATATATACCACATCTTCTTGATCTATTCATCTGTTGATGGACATCTAGGTTCTTTCCATAGTTTGGCGATTGTGGACATTGCAGTGGTGATGCAACATGGGGGCTTAAGTGGGTAGGAGAAGAATCAATGAAACAAGATGGGATTGGGAGGGAGACAAACCATAAGTGACTCTTAATCTCACAAAACAAACTGAGGGTTGCTGGGGGGAGGGGGTTTGGGAGAAGGGGGTGGGATTATGGACATTGGGGAGGGTATGTGCTTTGGTGAGTGCTGTCAAGTGTGTAAACCTGGTGAGTCACAGACCTGTACCCCTGGGGATAAAAATATATGTTTATAAAAAATAAAAAATTAAAAAAAAAAGATCATCTCCAACTACATGTCATAGATTCTTTATTCACTGAACTTTTGTTTAGTTCTCCTTTATAAATTATGTAGCATGATATACAGATTTATGAGAATACATCACAGTCTATTATTTATAATTTAAGCATCTTTAATTTTTAATGTAAATATAATTGTAAAACTGATTAAGCATTAATTTAATTAAATTATAATACAATCTCTTAGCAATTACTTTAAAAGGTAGATAGAGGATATAGAAAATCACTAGTAATTTTTATAGTATGTCTATACATGAAGCAATATGAAAATATAATAGTGATTTAAAAAGCAAGATAAAACAATGTAAAGGTTAAGCTTGATATGTAACTGTATTTATACACATAGAAATATATTTCACTGTAAAAAGGTTGACATCATACTGAAATATTAACAGTATTTATCTTTGGATCGTCACAATATGATGTTTTTGTTTTCTTTTTCACACATTTCTATATTTTCCACATATTATAATGTGATTATGTGTTACTTTATAACTATAAAATATGGCTAACACAACTTGTAAAAAATTACACAATGTTATATAGATTTTATAGTGATTCCTCTTGAAAGTGGTTATGATTGAAAATCTTGGTTAATTAAATGATAAGCTATAGTTGTCTGGAAAATCTACTTGTATTGAACTACTCAAAGTTTCACAAAGCCAAAAGGAGAGACATTTTAAATTCAGAATTAAAGTCCAGATTGCCATATCTGTAATGGGTCTAGTCAAGTAGCAAGACTGTGGTATACAGGAGCACTCTGAAAGCAAAGCATTCTATTAAATGTTCCTGTCCAAATGAAATAGGCTACCAAATGAGACAAGACCTTCAAGGCCACCGTGTAAATCAGAGAGTGCTATACAATTGTTAGTTGTTATTATTTTGACTTAACAGTGTTAAGTAAGTCAGCTAAAATTTATTTGAACGAAGCACACTTGTAGAAGAAAGTTTTCATGTAGAGTAGACTTGTGCTTGTTTTATGTTTTACTTCCCTCTCCATTCACATGGTTGGATGCTTCTCATCCCAATTTTTAAAACTTCTTCATAAAGCTTAGAAATTGATGGAGGAGGGAGCAAATGGATGAGAGAGATCTCATTTCAAATAAATCAGAGGTTATTACTTTGTTAACATGGGCATTTTGCTAGATTTTTTTTAAATACTGAAGTACAGCATTAACCTTAGGATATGAGTACTTATAAAAAATCTTTTAAAATATGCAATATGGTCATGTATGCATCCACAAAAATAGTCCTTCGTGACGTTATCAGCTTCAAAATGTGAAACAGATCAAGTTATTACACTAGATTAACAATCAGCTATCCTTCTACTGAGTGATCCTTAGAAAAATATTTTGTAGTTTGCCAAGTCAATAATAACTTAGCTTAAAAGACTTGGAACATTGCATCAAAAACTAATAATGTATTTTATGGTGACTAATATAACACAATTTAAAAAATGAAAGAGTTGTGAACATTTGTCCTGAGGCATCAGGAACCCCATGCCTATAGTGATGATGCAGCATAACTTTGATGTATATTTTTAAATGAAAAATAATAATTAAAAAAGTAAAGCTCATGCCAGCATTTATTAGAAGAAAGGAAAAATTAAAAAATCAGATTATATATATTAATATTACCCCACCTTGACAAGTAAACAGTACACATTGTAGATGTCATCTTTTACTAGATATCTGCCTCTTTGTGACTTTGTATTTTTTTCATTTTCTATTGAAGTATAATTTATATATAGTAAAATGCTTTCTTCATGAAGAAATTCAACCTATGCTCTTGTAACCATTATCTAGAGCAATATTACATTTCCATCATTCCTAGAGATGCTGTTTCCCAGACAATACCTGTCTCAATCAATACTCCTTCCATGTTAACCATTATTCTTATTTCTACTACTATAATTAATCTTATTTGTTCCAGAACCATATATAATTTGGATCATATAACATACACTCTTTCATGCCTGGCTTATTTTTTTGTTTGACACATTGGATTCATCCATGATAGTTCATATATCAGTAGTTTGTACTTTTTATTACTGGAAAGTATTCCATTTTGTGAATAAACCACAATTTGTTTATCTAGTCAAGCTTGATGGATACTTGGGTGCTATGAGTATGCTTATACAAATAATTCTTTGGACACATGCACTCATTTTCCTTTTCTTCAGCATTTACCTAGTAGTGAATTGCTAGGTCTTGGGGTAGACACATTTTTAATTTTTGAGACTGTCAACTCACTTTCCAGTGATTGTATAACCATTTTACAATCCCATCAACAATATATAAGAGCTCTGTTTTTAATTGGCTCAGTAAGGTTTTCAGCTAAAATTATTAATTCAACATTGCTTAAATATCCAATTTTTAACTATTCATGTGTTTTGCCTACCAGATATCCTCTCATAAGTAAGGCAGAATATTAATAATAAGTAAATTATTTTATAATTTTCTGAACTCCTGTATCATTTTCTCTGTACCATCTCTAAGGTACTTATCATTGTCTAACCTTATGCAGTTTATGAAATCTAGATTAACTTTCTGAATATGCCTGCTTACTGGCATTGAAGTGGATGGGGCTATGTGGGAAAAATTATCTCTCACCAAATCCCTAGGAATGCAGAACTTATTTCATAAGGATAGAGAAAATGGGATAATATAAACAACTGCAAGATTGGTCTGTTAACAGGATACAGCCAATAGAGTACACATTCAGTAGAACAAATGTGCAAGGGGCAACAAGATTATGGCAGCTGTTGATCAGAAATAGATTCTTTGATAGCAGCAGTGTTAATACATTGAAGGACCATGTTGATGATGTTAATTTTTCAGTTACTAAGTGCTTATTATATGTTTATTTAATTTAAACTTCAGATTAAAGATATGAAACAGCTACTTCTATTACCTCATTTAAGATATGAAGAAATGGAGGCTCAGAAATACTAGATAAATTACCTGAGATCAAACTGCTAGTGTTAGAGCTAAGACTAGAACCCAAACTATGACTCCAGGACAGGTGCTTTCTCCTTGACATAATATTGCCTCATGAAGATGTCTCTAATAAATTAGTGTACCTTAAAATACCAATTTATATACATAAAAATCAGGGTAAAATCAGGTAATAATGAGTTACCAAAGTAGTTGTGAAAATTATAATACTAATGTAAAGAAATAAATGTATATGTAAGTGTCCACTATGTAGAGCAAGTTGTATAAATCAATGATAGAGGACTATAGGATATATACATATGATTTGTGGTAATTTAAAGATAACCACAATAGAATATTTCCTAAACAAGATTTTAAAAGAAAACAAGTATAAATAGGGCCAGGGAGAATGGCCACCAAACAATTCACTGTTAACCTGTGGAGACAGAAACAAAAGCAAAACAAAACAAAAAGTAAGAAATTTTCATTATGCATAAGACAGGTTTTTTTTTTCTAGAGAGCAGATCATGGTAGAGAGTATCTAAAAATAAAGTTGGTGAATTGTAGTATAATGATATGGGAAAGTGAGAGCTAATAAAGGCCATAATATTTAATAAGAGAAATTTTGCAAAAAGTAGTGGTAGGACACTGGGGGTCTTTGAAAAGGGAAATGACATGATGTTTGAGGGGTTTTTGTTTGTTAATTTAAATTCAATCAACCAACGTATAATACATCATTAGTTTTTGATATAATGTTCAATGATTCATTAGTTGACTCTAGCACTCAGTGCTCATCACGTCATTACCCTTCTTAATGTCCATTATCCAGTTACCTCATCTCCCTCATCCACTTCACTTTTGGCAATCCTCGGTTTCTTTCCCAGAGTCAAGAGTCTCATATAGTTTGCCTCCCTCTCTGATTTCTTCCCCTTCAGTTTTCCCTCCCATCCCCTATTGTCCTCTGCACTATTCTTTATGTTCCACATATGAATGATGCAATATGATACCTTTCTCTGACTGACTTATTTCACTTAGCATAATACTCTTCAGTGCCATCCATGTCAAAGCAAAAGATAGGTATAAATCTTTTCCAATGGCTGAATAATATTCCATTGTATATATGGAATGTTACCTTATCCATTCATCTGATGGAGGACATCTCATTTCTTTCTGCAGTTTGGTTATTGTGGACATTGTTGCTATGAACATTGGAGTGCAGGTGCCCCTTCTTTTCACTACAGCTGTATCTTTGGGGTAAATACCTCGTAGTGCATTGCTGGGTTATACAGTAGATCTGTGTTTAATGTCTTGAGCAACCTCCATACTATTTTCCAGAGTAACTGTACCAGCTTGCATTCCCACCAACAGTGTAAGAGGGTTCACTTTTCTCTACATCCTCACCAAAATTTTTGTTCCTTGTATTGTTAACTTCAGCCATTCCAACTGGTGGAAGGTGGTATCTCATTGTGGTTTTTATTTGTAGTTCCCTGATGGCTAGTGATGTGGAGCATTTTTTCATATGTCTGTTAGCTATTTGTATGTTTACTTTGGAGAAATATCTGTTCATGTCATCTGCCCATTTTTGTACTTGATTATTTGTTTTTTGGGTGTTGAAATTGAGAAGTTCTTTATAGATATTGGATATCAGCCCTTAATCTGAAATGTCATTTGCAAATATCTTCTGTTCCATACGTTGCCTTTTAGCTTTGTTGGCTGATTCCTTTGCTGTGTGGAAGATTTTTATCCTGATGAAATCTCAGTAGTTCACTTTTGCTTTTGTTTCCATTGCCTTTAGAGATATGTCTTGAAAGGATTTGCTGTGTCCAAGTTCAAAGAGTTGTTGCCTGTGTTCTCTAGGATTTTGGTGGTTCCCCCTTTCACATTAAGGTCTTTTGGATGGAAGACCTAACCCAACCCATATTCAGAAAGATAACTTTAAGTATAATTTTAAAATTTCACATGAGAGATTTCAAATATTTTTTAGATTTTTTTCTTTGGGGGCTTATTTATTTTTTTAGAACTTAATTTACTTTTTTTTCATTTATTTATTTTCAGCATAACAGTATCATTTTTTCACCACACCCAGTGCTCCATGCAATCCGTGCCCTCTATAATACCCACCACCTGGTACCCCGATCTCCCATCCCCCCGCCACTTCAAACCCCTCAGATTGTTTTTAGAGTCCATGGTTCAACTCCCCTTCCAATTTACCCCAACCCCTTCCTTGTCTCTAACTCCCTATGTCCTCCATGCTTTTTGTTATGCTCCACAAATAAGTGAAACCATATGATAATTGACTCTCTCTGCTTGACTTATTCCATTCAGCATAATCTCTTCCAGTCCTGTCCATGTTGCTACAAAAGTTGGGTATCCGTCCTTTCTGATGGAGGCATAATACTCCATAGTGTATATGGACCACATCTTCCTTATCCATTCATCCGCTGAAGGGCATCTTGATTCTTTCCACAGTTTGGCGACCATGGCCATTGCTGCTATAAACATTGGGGTACAGATGGCCCTTCTTTTCACTACATCTGTATCTTTGGGGTAAATACCCAGGAGTGCAATGGCTGGGTCATAGGGAAGTTACATTTTTAATTTCTTGAGGAATCTCCACACCTGTCTTGCTAATTTTGGCCATTCTAACTGGTGTAAGGTGATATCTCAATGTAGTTTTAATTTGAATCTCTTAATTTACTTTTTTAAAATATATATAAGTACTTCTAAAGAGGATACAGCTTAAAGGACCAGATGAGTTATGTTATGCTAAATAAAATATAATAAAAATAAACAACTTTGGTAGTCTGGAAATACAATGAAATTTTACCTTAAAAAATCAGATCAGAATTTATGATACTGTTTGAATTAATAGCTTTCCTTATTTAAACAAAAGTCACTTATATTTCTATACAAGATAGGAGTAGTATAATTCAGGAAGCCAATATAGCAAAGCAAAAATTCTGATTTAGAAACTGATGTTCTGTGTGAAAATGCTTTTCTAAATGGAAACTAATGCTTTGTTGGAAAAGAGTCTTCAAAAGACATGGATGATTTTATTGATGAAAAAAATAAGAGTGAAAAACACACAATGCAGTGTCAATTACATTTTGTTCTACAGATATTTTAATTCTTTCATTTATAAACCTACAGAAGAATGCAATAATGAGACATCTTGAACTGATACCAAATATGACCAGGTAATAGTTACACAGAAAAGTGTATATCACATCATTTATTTTGTAGGTGGCATGTAGAAAATAGATATGACCACAGAAATACTTTTGCTCCCTCTATTTTTCAGTATTTTTAAAATAGCTCTTTTTAAAACTGCTAATAGGTCCAATATTGCTGGAATTTGTTTTCTTAAGAATTTAATATCAAGGAAATTCTTGCATTGCTTCTTTATATTAAATGAAGCTCTGATTTTTTTTTCATTCATTTATTCAACATCCATATCCAAACAGTTACAATACGTTTTGGCTATTTTCTAACATTGTTTTCTTTCTTCATTTTTTCCTTCTTGGAAATACAGCTCTGACCTTCCTCTCAAATTTCAGTCCTATATTTCCAAGGTCCTGATTGATCTCTTTCTTGATGTTTCATCGATACCACAAGTTACATATATCCAAAACTGAATTCATTATCTCTTCTACCATATCTTTTACTCCATATTAGTTATTTACTTGATTTCTACTTCTTACCTTCTTACCCATTCTATATATTCAATTATGATTCCTCTGAAAATATCATCCATACTGCAAATATATTCAAAATCATTAGGGGGGACTTAATTTTTCTCCATGATTTCCTAAGTTAATAAAGAGAAAACTAGACAAAATATATTAAACAGATGTATTTTTGCATTGGAATGTCAAAACCCACAGGACTAGAAGTCCTACTTCAAGTAAAATGGAAAAAAAAAAAAACAGGGGACAAATTTACCTTCCACCTGGAACAACTAAAATTCCAGGCAAAATATATGAAACAACATTTTCAAGATATGAGACATTAGCCAACACAGAGCAGTGATTTCTGAGAGGGGGAAGTATATGAGGTGAGCCCTACAACTGCCCCTAGCTTTTCTCCTGGAGAGAGCTTTCATGTTGCAATGGTAAGCAGAATCTGGAAGGAACCTGACAATCTCTGAGTTGAAGAAATGAGTGGAAAGATGAAAGAAGTGAAAAAAAGTGAGAATTCACAAGATAAAGTAACTGTGAGGAAAGAGTTGCATTGAGAGTGTTCTGGAAAAATATAGAAGATTCTTCTTGAGTCTTTGAGTGAAATACTGATCAATGCCTGCATGTGTAGACAAGTACAAGAGGCCAGAAAAAGCAACACCTAAAAAGAGCAGAGGGAACAATCCATGAAAATCACATAGACCCAAGAAAAGTATCTGTTGTCACCAGACAACAAAATTTCTTATAATTTACATGGAACTGGGATTATTATTCAAAAGGATATTGACTCATTAGTGAAGGAAGACTACCCTTAGATTAAAGGCTATTCTGGTCCTGCCTAACAAACTTAAAGGTATGTCTTTAAAGAATCAAGTTGAATCTCAATAACCTATGTCTCAGAATAAAGATCAAGAATATTTATAAGGATACAAAAGATCTGGCATCTAGTAAGGTAAAATTTACAATATTTAGCATTCAGTAAGAAATTATCCAGCAAGCAATAAAGCAAGAAAAAATATAATCAGTAATAAGGCAAGAATTCAATCAACAGAAACAGATTAAAAAATAAAAGATTATAAAACTAGAGATCAAAGACATCAAAAGACTTAAAATTAGGGGTACCTGGATGACTTAATCAGTTAACTATCTGGCCCTTAATTTCAGCTAGTGTCATGATTTCAGGGTTCTGAGATCAAGCCCCATGTCAGCCTCCATACTGAGTGTGGCACATGCTTAGGATTATCTTTCTCTGAGGCCCTATTCCCTTCCTTCTCTCCCTCTCTCTTAAAAAATATGATTTGGTATACACATAATTAAGAAGGTAGAAGAAAGATCAAGCACTTTCTTCTTCTTCTTCTTCTTCTTCTTCTTCTTTTTTTAAGATTTTGTTTATTTATTTGACAGATCACAAGCAGGCAGAAAGCTAGGCAAAGAGAGAGGAGGAAGCAGGCTCCCTGCTGAGCAGAGATCCCAATGCAGGGCTAGATCTCAGGACCCCAAGATCATGACCTGAGCTGAAGGCAGAGGCTTAACCCATTGAGCCACTCAGGTGCCCTAAGATCCAGCATGTTAAGTAGAGAAATGGAAAACAAAAATTTCAAATAAAATTCCGGTGATGAAAAATAAAGTATCTGAGATAAAATATACTGGCAGCATTAAAATAGAATAGGGATCATAGGAGAAAAAAAATAGTGGATTTGTATAACAACCAATAGAAAGCTATACTTTCCATCTTTGTGACAAACTTATCAATTTGGACACTTTATAGCCATGATTTCTTCAAATTTTTTTCTTATCCCCTTCTAATCCCATTTGATTATGGGACTATATTTCCTTTTTAGGAAATAGAGTCAATAATACTTTAATAACAGAGTATGGTGACTACTCTTATGATGAGCATTGAGTAATGTATGGAATTATCAAATCACTATGTTGTACTACTGAAACTAATATAATATTGTCGGTCAACTATACTTCAACAATAAAAAATAACAGCTTAAAAATACCCAAATTTGATAAAAAAACTATAATAAACCCAGTGATCCAGAAGTTGAATAAAATCTAAATGTATGACATCTGAGACACCTGGGTGGCTCAGGTGGTTAAGCATCTGCCTTTAGCTCAGGTCATGATCCCAGGGTCCTGGGATGGAGCCACACATTGGCTGCTTCTCCCGCTTCCTCTGCCAGTCACTCCCTCTGCTTGTGGTCTCTCTCTCTCTCTCTGTGTCAAATAAATAAATGAAATCTAAAAAAATAAATAAGCATATGACATCAAAGTCATAATTCATAAAAGGAAGAGTGACATATCAATCTTTATAAGAATTAGGATTCTCATTCTTCAAAGCAGTATTAGGTGAATGAAACTACAGATCACAAACTGGGGGAAAGTCTTTTGTAAATCTAATATCTGATAAAATACATACATATAGAGAAAATATAAAAGAAATCTCTCAAAATGCAATGATTTGAAAGGAAACAACCAAGTAAAAATGAGATGCAGATTTTAATAAACATTTCATCACATATGATATATGTGTTAAATAAGCATAACAAAGATGTTCACTATCATTATTACTGAAATGAACACTAAAACCACAGACTGCTATACCCCAACAAGAATGCATAAAGTTAAAAAAAAAAACTGACTATTCCACATTTTGGTGAGGGTGTGGAACAACTCGAATGCAGAAAGACTGCTATTGGAAGTATAAAATGTCACAGCTGCTCGGACAAAATGTTTGACAATTCCTTTAAAAGTTCCACATAAGTCTTCCAATTAATGTAAACATTCTACTCTTAGGTATATATCTAAGAAAACTGAGAGAACTAGTCCATACAAAAGCTGGTGTGAGAATGTTTGTGATGATTTTATTAGCAATACTCAAGAACTAGATATAACCAAATATCTATCCATATAAGAATGCATAAACAAAATATGATACATATAGACAATGGAAATTACTAAAAAATAAGAATTATATATATACATATATATATATATATATATATATATATATATATATACACACACACACACACCCCAATATGGATGAAGTTTGAAATAATTAGCCTGAATCAAAGAAGTCAGGACAAAGAAGTATATAGTATTATTC
The DNA here is from genome assembly GCF_022355385.1 of Mustela nigripes. Taxonomy (NCBI): domain Eukaryota; kingdom Metazoa; phylum Chordata; class Mammalia; order Carnivora; family Mustelidae; genus Mustela; species Mustela nigripes. The sequence goes on along the minus strand of NC_081575.1, from coordinate 24,336,605 downwards.
CATTTATTTAAAATTCTACAAACTGCAAATTATTTTTTCATGACAGCACATCAGTGGTTTATAAGGTCTTTGGTGGGTGGTTAATACAGTGTTAAAAGAAACTTACAGTTAATGGGTAGTTCATGATCTCGATTGTGTTGATAGGACCATGGTGTATATACATATCAAAACTTATCAAAATGTACATTTTAAACATGTTAGTTACATCTCAATAAAGCTGGAGAAAAAACACTTCATCATTTTTAGTAGGAAGCAGACTGGACATATGCCTCTGAGTCTACATCCCTCTCCAGCACCATACCAAGCTTCTAGAAAGCTTAGCCTTTTCCATATTAGTACTAGTATGTGGGGAAAAAAGGAAATGGAATTGTGATCTTCATAGAACAACAAATGACATGAGTCCTAGAAGTGTCCCATGGTCACAGCAAGAGAAGGAAATCCCAAGTAGATAACAGTGTCCTTTCTTTGTTGACAACTCAGAGAGCAAGTGATATTGAGGCAGAAGACCAGAGAAAGAGACCTATGTAGAGAAAAAGCTGTAAAAATATCACATATGCATCCCTGAGTCTGTTGCTCAATACTGACACATATATAAGTTGAAACGCTGAGGAAAAAAAACAAACGTGAGGTATCTTCTGAACTATCCCTATAATTCACTTTGAGTTGGGAATCATCCTAATTTTCACCTCTCGGACTGCACAGTTTCCTTAAATATCCAGAGCATGTGGTAGAGACATCAGAAAGATCACACCTTAGTAATAAGGCTAAAATAACACCAATGTAAAGTCCCTAGAGATATTAATCTAACAAAGCTTTAAAACAAGTCACAAAGGGGTTAATTTGATTTGTCATCATCCTAACTACCTGAAAACCACTTTTTCAACATTCATAAGTTGACAACATAGTCCAGAAATTGAACATAACATTAAAAGTGCTCATCATCAGATCAGAAATTACTAGACATATGAAGAGGTACAAGATAAAAACAGTCTTTCAATAGAATATATAATTATTATATATTCTTATATATTCTCATCAGAATACATGACAGAGATTGTCTGATTAAACAAAAAGAGATTTAAGGAGCTGTTAAATATGCTTAAGATTTAAAGAAAAGTTCTACATAATGAGATTAATAAAAAATAAACAAATAAAATATTTAGAGCTAAAATACAATATCCAAAACATGTTTGGGATGCTGGTGGCACAGTCATTAAGCATCTGCCTTAGGCTCAGGTCATGATCCCAGGATCTTGGGATCAAGCCCTGCCTTGGGCTCCCTAATTGGCAGGAATCTTGCTTCTCTCTCTCCCATTCCCCCTGCTTGTGTTCCCTCTCTTGCTGTTTCTCTGTCAAATAAATAAGTGACTTATATATATTATAAAATATAAATATATTTATATATTATATATTAATATGTAAATTAAATATATAAACAGTAAAATTTGTATATATATGTTTTACTGTATAAGTTTAATAGCAAATTAGACTGTACAGAATAATGACCAGTGAACTTGAAGTTCAAGTTTTAATGATAATGGAAACCATCAAAATGAAATGCACAGAGAAAAAAAGAGGTTTAAAATCCATAAACAGAATGACAGTAGGACTTGTAGGACAATATCAAGCTATCTACCATAAATAAAATTGATCAAGAAAGAGGGTTGACAGTAAAAACTATTTGAAAAACTATATGGCTGTCTTTCCGAATTAGTTGAAAATAATAAATTTACATACAAAGTAACTCAATAAGCCACATATTATCTATATATACCTAGATCTATATATAGATCTATATCTATATAGATATACTTATATACCTATATATAGAGATATATCTCTATCTCTGTCTAGATATGATCTATATATATATAGATATAGATATATTTACATATTTATATATAGAGAGATATATCTATATATTTATATAGAGAGAGATATATCTATATCTATATCTATATATGTAACATGTGACTTATTGAGTTACTTTGTATGTGAGTATATACCAGATATCTATATACAAGATATCTATATCTATATCTAGATATGTATAGATAATGTGTGGCTTATTGAGTTACTTTGTATGTGTATATATATATATATATGTATATACATATATATGTACTATATATAATATATATACAATATATAATATAATATACAATATATATAATATACAATGTATATATTATATATTCATATATGTGTGTGTATATATACATATATATATTCACAACACACGAAGGCATATGAAATTACTAAAAATTCTTGATACACAGAAAGCTTTAAAATCAGAGAAAAAAGATTATTACAGGGGAACAAAAGCAAGAATAAATGTAGACTCATTGTCAGAAACAATGCAAAAGAAGACAATAAAATGATATCTAAATGTTAAAAGAAAATAGAGATTGATGGGAATGTTAAATATGCAGGGAAATATAAATAATTTTTTTCTGTTTTTTTATAAATTAGAAATACATTATTGACAATTTAAAGCAAAAACAATAGCACTGTATTGTTGAATTTATGAGATATATAGTGATAAAATTTAAAATAATAACACAAAAGGTGAGTAAATGAAAATATTATATTGTAAAGTCTTAAAGTTATTAAAGTATATGTGAAATTCTATAGTATTTGAAGATAGCCTATGATAAGTTAGAAATACACATTGCAATCCCAAAAAAGCACTTAAGTAAAATAAAGTTGGAAGATGGGGGGCACCTGAGTGGCTCAGAGGGTTAAAGCCTCTGCCTTCGGCTCAGGTCATGATCTCAGGGTCCTGGAATCAAGTCCTGCATCAGGCTCTCTGCTCAGCAGGGAGCCTGTTTCCTCCTCTCTCTCTGCCTGCCTCTCTGCCTACCTGTGATCTCTGTCTGTCAAATAAATAAATAAAATCTTTTTAAAAAATTTGGAAGATGGAAGAGTAGGAGGATCCTGAACACACTTAGTTCTATGGAAACAACAAGGCGACAGCTACAATTATACAACTAACTCTAAAAATAACCTTAAATCTGCTAGAACAGATCTTTCATCACTAGTCATAGAGAGAAGGACCCTCCAACAAAGATAGGAGGGGCAGAGACAGAATTAGGAACCAAACCTCATATGACTAACCACAAATAAGAGGGACATCAGCGTCACAGTGAAGCAAGAGAATCATATCCCACACCAGGTACGCCAGGCACTGGAGACCCACACTGAAAAGATGAATCCCCATAACATCCGGCTTTGAAAAGCATCAGGGCTTAATTTTGAAAGCATTAAAAATTATCAGGGCATAACTTAAGAAGCTTCAAAAATCAGCAAGCTTAACTCTGAGAGAGCCCGAGAATGTTATGGAAAAAGACCCCTTGCCTTAAAGGGCTAGGAACTAAATAACTCAGCCCAAGACACAGTTACTGAAGCAGCAGTTTGAAAAGTATCTGGGATATATGTGCAAATTTATTGACTAATCTTAGAATGTGTGCCAGAGGTACAGAGATCATCAGCTTTCTCTGGGTACAAAAGTGCTTCTTCTGTTTCTCATTTCTTCCCCCAACATAGATAGCTGGTTGCTTATGGGAGCCAGTTCCAATACTTTGCATCTTACATTGCTAGCACTACACACCCCACCCATGTATTCCCCTATAAACCCACCGTACTCGCCATACCCTCCTTTGCAGGCATCCCTCCAAAGTGTTTCCCTCCTTGCCATACCTGTTAGAGAACCCCAGTAGGACCCACTCCAAAGTGATACGTGCCCCAAGGAGTGTGGAAAATAACCCCCACACCAACACACTTGCAGTTCCTGCAGCTGGGCCTTTTAGCTGGCTGTGCAGGGATCAAACTCTGTCTTTCAGTGTGCATGCAACTGTGGCAGAAAGGTTAATTACACACAGCTTTAGGCTGGGAGCTGGCCTGAATGCCAGTGAATGTGCAATGGCTGTATCCAAGCCTTTTAACAGTTTAGGGGATAAACCCTGCTTAATGTGCCCACAGCATGCAGGCCGGTCATTGCATTTGGCTCAATGAAAATCAATCATGGCTCATCCATAATAAGAGGGTGCACACAGCCCACACAGGGGACACCCCTGGAGCACCAGGGGGAATTGTGCTATAAGATACCACAAGAATTCCACACAAGGCCACTACTTACAAGACCAGGCAGGAGAAGTAACTGACCTACAAAATACATTTAAAAACACAGAGTTAGATATAAGGTAAGAATGTGTTCTAAATGAAAAAAAAAAAAAGACAAAATCATAGCAGAAGAGTTAAATGAAAGGGAAATAAGCAATATGCTAGGTAAAGAGTTCAAAATAATGATCATTACAGTACTCACTGGACTTGAGAAAGAATGGATGAACTTCATGAGAACTTCAATGGATAGAAAATATAAAAAGGAACCAGCCAGAGATGGAGAATACAGTAATATATATATATTTAATTACATCAGTGGGAATCAACAGCAGATTACAGGATGCAGAAAGACAGATGCACAGGGTAATGGAAAGCAGTCAAACTGAAAAGCAAAAAGGAAAAAAAAAGAATAAAAAAGGAGAATAGATTAAGGGAATTCTGCAATATCATCAAGCATAATATTTGCATTATAGGGATCCCAGAAGAAGAGAGAAGGGGGCAGAAAACTTATTTGAAGAAACAGTACCTGAAAACTCCTCTAATTTGGAGAATGAAAAAGGCATTCATGTCCAAAAACTACAAATATCCCAAGGAGGTCAACATCAGGACACATAAAAATTAAAATAGTGAAAAGTAATGATAAATAGATAAATTTTAAAATAGCAGAAGGAAATAAAACCGTTACATACTGAGGAAACTCTATAACAATATGAGCTAATTTCTCAGCAGAAACTTTTTAGGCCAGAAGAGGAGTGGCATAATATATTCAAAGTGCTGAAAGGAACAAAACAAAACAAAACAGGAGCCACCTACAATTAAGAACACTCTACCAGCAAAGTTATCATTCAGAAATGAATGAAACAAGGGAGGGACACAAGATGGTGGAGAAGTCAGAGGCGCTGTTTCAACTGGTCCCCTAAAGTGAGCTGATTATCTACCAAAGAACTCTGACCACCCATGAGATCAGCCTGAGATTAGAATTATACGCTTCTGGTTCTCTACAGGGGCAGAAGACACCAGTGGACAGGTAAAGTCGAGTGGAAACATCAAACTGATATTGGAAAATAAACAAAAGGGGGAGGGAAACACTAGAAGTGACCCACTGGAAATTAATACCCCAATATAAGAGTGCCTTGTGATTGGCAACCAGCATTAACTTGGAGTCAGGTTGAAATCACTCAAAAAGAGCCAAAGATCTTAAGGGGAAATTGGTGGAATCAGGCAGTTAGGGACAGGGGCTTAAGCCCATGGACCCAGGAGAGCCACTGCTGGTGCTGAGCCAGAGAGAGTGCAACAAAGAAGCCAAGCCTTGGTCCCTGAGCTGCTAGCATGCCTGAGAGTGTCCCGGTGGTGGTGTGCATGAGAAAGTCTGGTGTGGATGCCAGCAGGCACTCTCTAGAACCACAGCCTTTTGCACTCTGCATGCACGCTGCGTGACCGGGGTCTGAGTAGCGCTCCACACCCTTACCTGAGAGAGGTCTGTGTAGGTGCTAGCCAGTGAACTCTAGGATCTGGAGAGTCTGAACACTCCCAGCTCTGGCCAGTGTAAAAATCTCAGTGTGCTATCTCTGGTTCGGACCTCTCTGGTGGTCTAGACCTTCCCAGACAGCCAGGGAGGAGGCAGACACTGGAAGCCAGCTTTCTGGACTAGTACTTCACATGGTTTTGGGTACAAGTGGGAGCTCCTGAGACCCCGAGACTGTGACTGGGGACATGCTCTGCCAGAGGCAGAGGGGGAGTTTATGTGCTCTGGCGCACCCAGAGGGGAACAGACTGAGGACTCTCTCTGAGATGGAGGTCTGGGTGCAGTTTGCTTTTCACTAAACCTCTGAAGAATTGCCAAAAGCCATCAAGGGGAGGGAAAAAAAAAAGACAACAACAACAACAGCAACAACTACAACAACCCTCCAGAGAACAAATGCCTGAAAAACCTGTTTCCTTAGAGCCCAACCCCTTGATGGGGGCAGGAGGACTCAACTCTAGCAAGACTGCCTGAAAAACCACACAGCAGATCCCCCGCCAAGAAAGCCAGCCAAAAAAACCCCAAAAACCAAAAACCAAAAAACAAGAGGACAGCCACTAATACTTCATAGATACAACTTTTATTTTTAATTCATTCCCACTATTCTCATTCTTTTCAATTTTCTTATAATTTTTAACCTATTTACCATCGTACTGAGATCTTCAGTATAAAAATTCTGTAATAACCATTTAACTTGAACTTTTTTGATACATATACCTGTGGGTTTTTTGCTTTTCTATTTTTTTTTTAATATTCACATGGAGATAAACTTTGAGGTAATCCCCTTTCCCAAACCAATGCTATCCTTATATATAACCCAGTTTTAATCCCCCTTTATCTCAGGAAAGTTGAGTCCTTTAACAAAGAAAGCAAGATAGACCCAGGAAGAATCAAAATAACCTTCCTCACACACACTGAGAATTTATAACCACCCTCCCATCTTTTTTTTCTGTCAGTGTTTCTGTGTATTTGTTTTTGTTCTGGTAGTATATAAATCTTATACTTAGTGTTCATTTGGGGTGGGCTATTTTATTTTTTCCCTATCATTTACTTTTGTCTGTCCTTTTGTTTGTCTGTTTTTGTTTATATACTTTATAAATATTACATTTAAGGTCCATTCAGGCTGGTTCTTCTCTTATTTATTTCTTTTTCATTTTTTTTTTCCTTTCCTGTCTCTCTCTCTCTCTCTCTCTCTTTTTTTCTTTTTTCTTTCTTTTTGATGGGAACTCCTGATTGGTCAAAAGCATCCCAGAGTGCACCTTGCTTGCACCATGGTTGATACATTCAGCAACACATCCCCTCAGCCATCCCTCACCAAACTGAGTAGGAGGAGGATGCCCAATAGAGGAAAAATTCAGACACCGTGCCCTCTCCATCAGAGCTATTGGATATGGACATAAACAGTATGTCAGAAATGGAATTCAGGCTAACAATTATCCAGGCAATGGCTAGGTTGGAGAAAGCCTTTAATGACAAAATGGAATTGATTAAGGCAGAAGTAAAAGACACAAGGGAAGATGTTAACAATGCTCTTAATGAGTTCCAATCTAACCCAAATTCTCTAACAGAGAGGCAGAAGATATAATTAGAGATCTAGAGGACAAATTGATAGAGAAAAAGGATTAGGAGGAGGCCTGGAACAAACTGATTAGGAGCCATGAAAACAGAATTAGGGAAATAAATGATGCCATGAAACATTCCAATGTCAGAATTATTGGAATTCTTGAGAGGGAGGAGAAAGAAGGAAGATTAGAGGATATAGTCGAACAAACTCCTGAAAATTTGCCCAATCTGGCGAATGAAACCAGTATTCATGTCCTAGAGGCAGAAAGGGCTCCCCCCAAGATCATAGAATCTAGAAAGACCATGAGACACCTCATTGTGAAAGCAATGAATCATAATTTTATACAGGAGCTCTTGAAAACAGCTAGAGGGAAGAGATCCCTTACATATAGAGGAAGGCCCATCAGAGTAATGTCAGACCTGTCCACAGAAACCTGGCAAGCCAGAAAGGGATGGCAAGACGTATTCAGGGCACTAAATGAAAAGAACGTGGTCCATATACACTATGGAGTATTATACCTCCATCAGAAAGGATGAATACCCAACTTTTGTAGCAACATGGATGGGACTGGAAGAGATTATGCTGAGTGAAATAAGTCAAGCAGAGAGAGTCAATTATCATATGGTTTCACTTATTTGTGGAGCATAACAAATATCATGGAGGACAAGGGGTGTTAGAGAGGAGAAGGGAGTTGGGGTAAATTGGAAGGGGAGGTGAATCATGAGAGACTATGGACTCTGAAAAACAATCTGAGGGGTTTGAAGTGGCAGGGGGGTGGGAGGTTGGGGTACCAGGTGGTGGGTATTATAGAGGGCACAGATTGCATGGAGCACTGGGTGTGGTGAAAAAATAATGAATACTGTTTTTCTGAAAATAAATAATTAATTTAAATAAAAAATAAAAATAAATAAATGTAATGGGAAGAGATAAAAAATAATTAAAAATTAAAAAAAAAAAAGAACATGCAGCCAAGAATACTTTATCCAGCAAGACTGACATCCAAAATGGATGGAGAGATAAAGAGCTTCCAAGACCCAGAGGGTTTAAAATAGTCTGTGATCACCAAGCCAACACTACAACAAATATTAAGGGTGGGGGTCCTATAAAAGTAAAAAAAAACCCAAGAATATAATTGAACAGAAATTTATGGAGACAATCTCCATAACAAAGACTTCACAGGTAGCATGGTGTCAATAAAAACATATCTCTCAATAATCACTCTCAATGTGAATGGCCTAAATGCACCCATAAAACGACACAGGGTTGCAGATTGGATAAAATGACAGGACCCATCCATATGTTGTCTACAAGAGACCTGTCTTGAACTTAAGGATACATCCAGACTGAAAGTGAAGGGATGGAAAAAAATCTTTCATGCCAATGGACCTTAAAAGAAGGCCGGGGTAGCAATTCTCATATCAGATAAATTAGATTTTAAACTAAAGACTGTAGTCAGAGATACAGAAGGACACTACATCATTCTTAAAGGGTCTATTCACCAAGAAATTCTAACAATTGTAAATATTTATGCCCCCAATATGGGAACAGCCAACTACATAAGACAACTGTTAATCAAGGTAAAGAGTCATACTGACATGAATACATTAATAGTAGGCAATCTTAACACTCTTGGTAATAGAAAGATCATCCAAGCAGAAAATCAATAAAGAAACAAGAGCATTGAATGACACATTGGACCAGATGGACCTCATAGATATATACATAACACTTCACCCTAAAACAACAGAATACTCATTCTTCTCGAGCACACATGGAGCTTTTCCAGAATAGACCACATACTGGGTCACAAATCAGGGCTCAACCAATAACAAAAGATGGAGATTATTCCCTGTGTATTCTCAGACTACAATGCTTTGAAACTGGAACTCGATCACAGGAAAAAGTTTGGAAGGAATTCAAACACTTGGAAGCTAAAGATCAAGTTGTTTAAGAATGTTTGGATCAGTGGGACACCTGGGTGGCTCAGTTGGTTGGACGACTGCCTTCAGCTCAGGTCATGATCCTGGAGTCCCAGGATCGAATCCCGCATCGGACTCCCAGCTCCATGGGGAGTCTGCTTCTCTCTCTGACCTTCTCCTCGTTCATGCTCTCTCTCAAGTAAATAAATAATAAAAAAAAAAAAAGAATGTTTGGATCGGCCAAGAAATCAAAGAAGAACTTAAATAATTCATGGAAACAAAATGAGAATAAACACACTTCAGTCTAGAATTTATGGGATACAGCAAAGGTGGTCCTAAGGGAGAAATACATAGCCATCCAAGCCTCCCTCAAAATAATTGAAAAATCCAGAATACACCAGCTGTCTTTACACCTTAAAGAACTGGAACATCAACAACAAAGTAAGGTAACCGAACCCACAGGAAGGGAAATAATAAAGATTAGAGCAGAGATCAATGAGATAGAAACTAGAGATACAGTAGAATGAGTCAATGAAACTAGAAGCTGGTTTTCTGAAAGAATCAATAATATCAATAAACCATTGACCAAACTAATCCAACAGAAAAGAGAGAAGGCCAAAATTAATAAAATTATGAATAAAAAATAGAGATCACAGCTAAAACCTAGGAAATAGACACAATCATCAGAAATTATTATCAACAGTTATATGCCAATAAAGTAAACAACCTAGATGAAATGGATGCATTCCTGGAAACCTATAAACTTCCAAAACTGAATCAAGATGGAAATGACAACATGAATAGACCAATATCTAGTAACAATTTTGAAGCAGTGATCAAAAACTTCCCAAAAAATGAGAGCCCAGGACCTGAGAGATTCCCTGGGGAATTCTACCAAAGTTTCAATGAAGAAGCAATGCCTATTCTCCTGAAAGTGTTTCAAAAAATTGAAGCGAAGTAAAACTTCCAGACTCTTTTTATGAAGCAAGCATTACTCTGGTCCCTAAACCAGGCAAAGACCACACCAAAAAAGGAGAATATCAGACCAATATCCCTGATGAATATGGAGGCTAAGATTCTCCACAAGATCCTAGCTAGTAGGATCCAATAGTACATCAAAAAGATTATCCATCATGACCAGGTAGGATTGCAAGGGTGGTTCAACATTCACAAATCAGTCAATGTGATAGAACAAATCAATAAGAGAAGAGAGAACCACATGGTCCTCTCAATTGATGCAGAGAAAGCATTTGACAAGATACAGCATCTGTTCCTGGTTAAAATGCTTCAGAGTATAGGGATACAGTAATAGGAGGAATATTCCTCAACTTCACAAAATCTATGAAAAACCCATAGCAAATATCATCCTCAATGGGAAAAAGCTGACAGCCTTCCCTTTCAGATCAGGAACACGACAAGGATGCCCACTCTCACCACTCTTATTCAACAGAGTATTAGAAGTCCTAGCAACAGCAATCAGACAACAAAGAGAAATAAAAGGTATTCAAATTGGCAGTGAAGAAGTCAAACTCTCTCTTTGCAGATACTTTATATGGAAAGCCCCAAAGACTCCAGCCCCAAACTACTAGAACTCATGCAGCAGTACAGTCATGTGGCAGGATACAAAATCAATGCACAGAAATCAGTTGCTTTCTTATAAACTAACAATGAAAATATAGAAAAGGAAATTAGAGAATTGATTCCATTTACTCTAGCACCAAGAACCATAAGATATCTGGCAATCAAAAAGGTAAACCTAATGTACCTAATCAAAGAGGTAAATGATCTGTACTTGAGGAATTACAGGATGCTCATGAAAGAAATTGAAGACACAAATAGATGGAAGACCATTCCATGCTCATGCATTGGAAGAATAAACATTGTTTAAATGTCTATACTGTCTACAGCTATCTGTACTCTCAATGCCTTTCTGATCAAAATTCCACTGACATTTTTCAAGGACCTGGAGCAAACAATCCTAAAATGTATGGAATCAAAAGAGACCCCAAATTGTTAAGGAAATGCTGAAAAAGAAAAAAAAAAACTGGGGGCATCATGTTGCCTGATTTTAAGCTTTTCTACAAAGCTATGATCACCAAGACAACATGGTAATGCCATCAAAACAGACACATAGACCAGTGGAACAGAGTAGAGAGCCCAGATATGGACCCTCAACTCTATGGTCATGTAATCTTCGACAAAGCAACAAAATTTATTCAATGGAAAAAATAAAGCCATGCTGGGAAAAATTGAACAGCTAAATACAGAAGAATGAAACTTGATGATTCTTTTAATCCATACACAAAGATGAACTCGAAATGGATAAAAAACCTCAACGTGAAGCAGGAATCCATCAGAATCCTAGAGCAGAACATAGGCAGTAACCTCTTCGATATCAGCCACAGTAATTTCTTTCAAGATATGTCTCCAAAGGCAAAAGAAACAAAAGCAAAAATGAATTTTTGGGACTTCATCAAGATGAAAACCTTCTGCACAGCAAAGGTAACAGTCAACAAAACAAAGAGGCCCATGGAATGAGAGTTGATACTCGCAAATGAGACTACAAAGGGCTGATATCCAGGATTTATAAAAAAACCCTCAAACTCAACACACACAAAACAGATAATCATGTCAAAAGTGGGCAGAATACATGAACAGACACTTCTCCAGTGAAGACATTCAAATGGCTAGCAGACACATAAGAAAATATTCATCATCACTAGCCCTTTGGATTCAAATCAAAACCACATTGAAATACTACCTTACACTAGTTAGAATGGACAAAATTAACAAGACAGTAAACAATGTGTGTTGGAGAGGTTGTAGAGAATGAGAACCCTCTTACACTGTTGGTGGGAATGCAAGTTGGTGTAGCCATTTTGGAAAACAGTGTGGAGATTCCAGAATTGAAGGAAAGAGTTTCCCAGAAAAAGAAAAGTTAAAATTCTTCCAATCCACCTTTCAAGAAATGGTAAAAGAAATTGTTTAAGTGGAAATATATGGCCATAACTAGAAGTAAACTATTAAAAGAAAAAAATCACAAGTAGGTGAAAAAATATAGTAAAGATAGTACATTAATTATTTATAAAGTCAAATTGGAAGTTAAAACACAAAAAATTATAAAATTAATTATACCTGCAAAAATTATTCAAGGGATATACCCAATAAAAAGATGTAAAATATGACATCATATGCATAAAACATGGAGGGTCAAAATTTAGTGCTTTTAGAAAGTGCTCAAACTTGGGCAATCGTCCTTAATATAGACTACTAAACACATGTGATATTATATATGAACCCAATGGCAACCAGGAAGAAAATATTTGTAATAGGTATATAAAGGAAAAAGAATCCAAGCAGAAGACTAAAGAAAGGTATCAAACACAAGGAAAGAGACAAAGAGAAAGAGAAAGAAACAGAAGAACTATAAAAAGAGCCAGAAAACAATTAACAAAATGGCAATACGTACATATCTATCAATAATCATTGTGGATTTAAATGGACAAAATGCTCCAATCAAAAGATATAGAGTGATTGAATAGATTAAAAAAAAGACCTATCTACATATGCTGTATAGAGGAGACTCACTTAAGACCTAAAGACACATATATACTGAAAGTGAAAGGATAGAAAGATTCCTTGTAAATGGAAACAAAAATTTAAAATGGGCAGGGTTAAATACTTATGCCATAAAAAATAGACTTTGGAAAAATTACCATAAGAAGAAACAAATAATGTCATACATAATAGTAAAGGGATAATTTGGAGGGCAATATGGCAACAGAGTGGGAGAACACATTTAATCTTGTCCTTCAAATATAGCTGGATATATTATTGAATCATTCTGAACACACATGAATTCAACTTGGGATGTAAGAAAATATATCAGGACCTCTACAAGCAGAAAAACTGCTGTTTTTTGCAAGGTAGGAGGTGTAGAATTGGGAATCAGAGCGGGAAAGGAACCTCCACAAGATAGCTTCGGGAAAATCATATAACACTGGAACACAAAATTGGAACCCTTAGAAATCTGCTCCAGTGAGACATCCCTTTCTGAGGAGGGGGATGTCTGAACACAGGGAATGAATGGTGAAGAATTCTAGGTGAGTCTTTGTGGTCTCAGGATCCCAGGAGACTCAGAAAGAGTAGGAGAGTCTGAAATGATAGAGTGACCAAGCAGTGGAGTCGGGAAACTGGTTATGTTCAGTGGGCCCATAAGGAACTCTCAACTCCTGGGGCCATAAACCATAATAAGGGCTAGTAGGGAGACCACTCTTTGCCTGAGCAACCTGAAAAGGTCTGGAGCATTTGGGCCCTTTACCATACACTGGGAGAGACCAAAGAGCTATGTCCATTACTGAGCAATAGCTCCCAAGCTGGCAGTGGCACCGGAAAGGACAGTAGGAAGACACCTAGTGATGACCTTGGAACAGTGGAGTGGGGTGCACGCTAGAGCCTGTGGCTGCTGCCAGTCGCAAGGACATAGAGTTTAGTGATGCTGGAGGCCCCAGGGAACCCCCTTGGAGAACGGAAAGAGGCATGAATCATGGGATCCTCTGGAGTTTTGTGCACACAGAGACTTTCCCATGACTAGGCAACAGTTCTTAAGCTTTTGCTTAAGAGCCCCAAAGGCCCCAGAAAGGACAGAAGGGTGGCAATTAGCCATGACCTGGAAACAGTGGAATAAACTGTGAGTCCAATCCCACAACTGCTTGCAGCCACAAAGCCAGGGGGCACAGTGGCACTGTCAGGCCCTAGAGACTCCCACCTGTGGAGTTATAGTTGGGGCAAACCAAGCAAATCTATGGAGTTTAGTGCATGCAGAGCTGGAGACAGTTGATCAGGAGGGTGTATTGAGGAGGGGGGACTGTGATCTTACAGCTCTGGACAAGAGATCCAGGAGCAGCCATACTCGCTCTTACCTTCTGAAGGAACCACGGAACAAAAGCCACACTGACAACCAGCTCATGTTAAGCTCATTCCCCTGACAAGAGGTGTGGCAACTCCACACAAAGACACATGCGAAACCAAGCAGCAGGCTCCTCTCTCAGAAGACAGACTGGAAGAACAGGCGAATGACAAGCTTATGGATCCTCCAGGACTGTAAAACTGCAACGCCAGGGGAAAAGACTATATTGAGCTCCAGGTGTTTCCTCACAACTCACTCTTCAGGCTAAAATTTAACATTTCTTTTTCTTTCTTTCTTTCTTTCTTTCTTTCTTTCTTTCTTTCTTTCTTTCTTTTTTTTACCTTTCTTTCTTTCTTTTTTTTACCTTTCCCCATTTCAAATAGATTCTTATTCTCCAAATTATGTTATTGAGTTGCATTTTAACTTTTGTCTTTTTCACATCTACATTGTATAGATGCATGCCCCATTCTAGTCCTTTTTTTCATATATATATATATATATATTCTGATTTATTTGCAATTTCGGGATATAATAGTTTCTAACACACAGACCAAAATTCAATCAGGAACAAGTGGAGCATCCTGTATTGTTCACCCTGAGAGATTATAGTTGCTCTCTCCCCTCTGCTTTTTAAAATTGTCTTGGATCATCTTGGCTTTATTTGTGTATCTGTAGTAGCTTCTAACCACTTTGGACTTTTTCTTGGGTTGCCATTTTGGACTTTGTTCATTTCACTCACCCATTCTTTGCTGGGAAGAATGACTAAGGGGAGGAACTCACAACAAAGAAAAGAAGAAGAGGCAATATCCCCTGCCACAGGGCTAATGATATGAATATAAGCAAGATGTCAGAGATAGAATTCAGAATACAATGATAAAGTTAATAAATAGCCTTGAAAAAAGCATACATGACAATACAGAATCTTGAAGGGCAGAAATGAGATCTAATCAGGCTGAATTTAAAAATGCTGTGAATGAGATGCAGTTTAAATTTGATCTTCTAACAGCTAGGATCAATGAGGTGGAAGAGAAAATAAGTGATCTAGAGGACAGGCTGATGGATAGGAAAGAAGTTGAGGAAAAGAGAAAAAAAAAACCTCATAGAACATGAAGAGAGGCTTACAGAATTTAATGATGTATTGAAAAGAATCAATGTCAGAATCAGGGATACAAGAGGTGAATGGAAAAAGACAGAGGACTAGACAGTCTATTTGAGAAAATCATGGCAAATCATGGCTGAGAACTTCCGTAATCTGGGGATGGAAACAAGCATTCATGTCTAAGAGGTAAAGTGGACACCTGCCAAAACCAATAAAAACGGATCAATACCCCAACATATAATAGTGAAGCTTAAAAATCTTAGAGCCAAAAAGCTATTCTGAGAGCAGCTAGAGAGAGGAGATTCCTTACCTACAAAGAGAAGAACATCAGAATAACATCATAACTATCCACAGAAACCTGGCAGGCCAGAAAGGGCTAGCAAGATATATTTAGGGTACTAAATGAGAAGAGCATGCAGCCAAGAATACTTTATCCAGCAAGGATGTCATTCAGAATGGAAGAAAAATAAAGTTTCCAGGATAGGCAGAAACTAAAAGAATGTGTAACCACCAAACCAGCTTGGCAAGAAATACTAAGGGGGATTCTGTAAGCAAAGAGAGACCCTAAGACTCACATAGACTAGAAAGAAACAGACACAATGTACAGAAACAGGGACTTTTCAGGCAATACAATGACATTAAATTCATATCTTTCAATACTTACGCTGAACGTAAATGGGCTGAATGCTTCCATGAAAAGATACAAGGTTTCAGATTGGAAAAAAAGAAAAAAACAGGACCCATCTGTATGCTGTCTACAAGAGACTTAGATTTTGAACTTAAAGACTTCCAGATTGAAACTGAAGGGATGGAGAACAATTTACCATGCTAATAGACCTGAAAAAAAAGCTGGGATAGCAATCCTCATATAAGACAAGTTAGATTTTAAATGAAAGACTGTAGTGAAAGATTTAGAAAGACACTATATCATACTTAAAGGGTCTAACAAGAAGATCTAACAGTTGTAAATAAATATCTAACCCCTAATGAAGGAGCAGCTGATTACATAAACCATTTAATAACCAAGGTAAAACAAAACAAAACAAAACACAATTATAATAATATATTAATAGTAGGAAACTTCAACACCCCACTCACAGCAATGGATGGATTATCTGAGAAGATTAACAAAGAAACAAGAGTTTTGAATGACAAATTGGACCAGATGGACTTCACAGATATATGCAGAATTTTCCATCCTAAAACAACAGAATACTCATTCTTCATAGGTGCACATGGAACTTTCTCCAGAATAAATCATATACTGGGTCACAAATCAGGTCTCATACAATATCAAAATATTGAGATTATTCCTTGAGTGTTTTCAGACAAGAATGCTTTGAAACTGGAACTCAACCACAAGAAAAAAATTGGAAGGAAACACTCAAACACTTGGAAGTTAAAGACATCATGCTAAAGAATGAATGGGTCAACCAGGAAATTGAAGAAGAATTTTAAAAATTCATGCAAACTAATGAAAATGAAAACACATCACTACAAAACCTAGGAGATATTGCAAAGGCAGTTCAAAGAAGGAAGTACATAACCATCCTAGCCTCTCTCAAAAAAATAGAAAATACCCCAAATGCACAAGATAATGTTACACATAAAGGACCTGGAGGAAAAACAGCAAATAAAACCCAATTCAAGCAGGAGAAGATAAATAATAAAGATTAAAACATAAATCAATGAAATGGAAAGCAGAAAAAAATAGTAAAATAGATCAATGAAACTAGAAGCTGATTCTTTGAAATAATTAATAAGATTGATAAACCTCTGGCCAGACTTATTCAAAAGAAAAGAGAAAGGACCCACATTAATAACATCATGAATGAAAAGGGAGAGATCATGACTAATACCAAGGATATAGAAACATATATTAGAAATTATTACCAGCAACTATATGCCAATAATTTAAGCAATCTGGAAGAAACAGATGCATTCCTGGAAACTTATAAATTACCAAGACTGAAACAGGAAGAAATTGTCAATGTGAACAGGTTAATAACTAGCAATAAAACTGAAGCAGCAATGCAAAACCTCCAAAAAAAATGAGTCCATGGCCAAATGGTTTCTCAGGGGAATTCTACATTTAAAGAAGAAACAATATCTATACAACCAAAGCTGATTCAAAAAATAGAAATGGAAGGAAAACTTCCAAACTCATTCTATGAGACCAGCATTACCTTGACCACAAAACCAGGCAAAGACCCCTTCAAAAAGGAAAATTACAGAACAATATCCCTATGAACATGGATTCCAAAACACTCAAGATCTTAGCCAACAGGATCCAACAGTACATTAAAAGGATTATTCACTACAACCAGGTGGGATTCCTGGGATACAAGGGTGGTTCAACATTCACCAATCAATGTGATAGAGCACATTAATAGAAGAAAAGACAAGAACCATATGATCCTCTCAGTTGATGCAGAAAAAGCATTTGACAAAATATAACATCTCTTCTTGATTAAAACTCTTCAGATTGTAGGGGTACAGGGAAGATAGCTCAAAATCATAAAAGCCAGCTATGAAAAGCCCATAACAAATACAATTCTCAATGGTAAAAATACTGAGAACTTTTCCCTTAATATCAAGAATGCAGCAGGGGTGCCCACTCTCACCATTTTTGTTCAACATAGTACTAGAAGTCCTAGTCTCAATAATCAGACAACAAAAAGAAATAAAAGCATTCAAATTGTCAAAGAATAAGTCACTTTTTATCTCTTCACAGATGACATGATACTTTATGTGAAAAACCCAAAAAGCTCCACCCCAAAATTACTAGAACTCACAAAACAATTCACCAGTGTGGCAGGTTACAAAATCAATTGCCAGAAATCAGTTGCATTTCTATACAATATAAAGTGACTGGGGAAAGAGAAATTATAGAATCAATACCATTTATAATAGCTTCAAAAACCATAAGATACCTAGGAATAAACCTAACCAAAGAGGTAAAGAATCTGTACTCTAGAAATTACAGAACACTTATGAAAAAAAGTTGAGAAAGACACAAAGAGATATTCTTATGGATTGGAAGAATAAACATTGTTAAAATGTTGATGCTACCCATAGCAATCTACACATTCAACGCAATCCTTATCAAAATACTATCAACGTTTTTTATAGAGTTGGAACAAATAATCCTAAAATTTCTATGGAACTAGAAAAGACACTGAAATACTGGAGAATATTGATGAGGGGCAAAGCTGGGAGCATCACAATGCCTGACTTTATGTTACATTACAAAAGTGTGATCATCAAGACAGCATGGTACTGACACAAAAGCAAACACATAGATCAATGGAACAGAATTGAGAACCCAGAAATGGACCCTCAATTCTATGGTCAACTAATTTTCAATAAAGTAGGAAAAAATATCCAATGGAAAAAGTACAGTCTCTTCAATAAATGGTTCTGGGCTATTGGACAGATACATGCATAACAATGAAACTGGACCACACTCTTACACAATACAAAAAGAAAAAACAAAAAACTAAAAACTAAAAATGGTTTAAGGACTTAAATGTGAGATAGTAATCCATCAAAATACTAGAGAGGAAACACAGGCAGCTACCTCTTTGACCTCAGTCACAGCAACTTTTTGCTGGACATGTCTCCAAAGGCAAGGAAAACAAAAGCAAAAGTGAACTATTGGGACTTCATCAAGATAAAAACTTTTGCACAGCAAAGGAAACAGGCAACAAAACTAAGAGGCAACCTATGGAATGGGAGAACATATTTTCAAATGGCATTACAAATAAAGGGCCGGAATCCAAGGTCTGTAAAGAACTCAGACTCAACACCCAAAAAACAAATAACCAAGTCAAAAAGTGGACAGAAGACTTGAACAGACACTTCTCCAATGAAGACATACAAATGACTAACAGACACATGAAAAAGATGCTCCACATCATTTCCATGTCAGGGAAATACAAATCGAAACCACAATGAGATACCACCGTACCTCAGTTGTAATGGTTAAAATTAACAAGACAACAACAAATGTTGGTGAGGATGTGGAGAAAGGGAACCCTCTTACATTTTTGGTGGGAATGCAAGATGGTACAACCACTCTGGAAAACAGTATGGAGGTTGCTCAAGATGTTCAACATAGAGCTACTATATGACCAGCAATGCACTACTAGGTATTTGCCCCAAAGATACAGATGTAGTGAAAAGAAGGGGCACCCACACCCTAATGTTCATAGCAGCAATGTCCACAATAGCCAAACTGCAGAAGGAAATGAGATGTCCTCCAACAGAGGAATGGATAAAGATGATGTGGTTCATATATATAATGGAATATTACTCAGCCATCAGAAAAAAATTATATTTACCATTTGCATCAACATGGATGGCACTGAAGGGTATTATGCTAAGTGAAATAAGTCAATCAGAGAAAGATAGGTATCATATTGTTTCACTCATATGTGGAACATAAGGACTAGGGCAGAGGACAATAGGGGAAGGGATGGAAAACTGAAGGGGAAGAAATCAGAGAGGGAGACAAGCCATATGAGACTCTTGACTCTGGGAAATAAACCGAGGGTTGAAGAAAGGGAGGTGAGTGATGGGGATGGAATAACTGGATAATGGCCATTAAGAAGGGTAGTGATGTAATGAGCACTGACTGTTATATGCAACTAATGAATCCTTAAACATTATATTAAAAACTAATGATGTACCATATACTGGCTATATGAATTTAAGTAAAAGTAGTAATAAAGGGATCAATTTAATGAGAGAATATAACAATTGTATCTATGCACCCATCATAGGAGCCCCAAATACATATAGAAAATATCACAAATAAAAGAAGAAATTGACAGTAATCCAATGTTAATAGGATGTTTTAATGGGGTAGATCATCCAGACAACAAAACAAGGAAACAATGGTTTTGAGCAACACATTGGACCAGATGGACCTAACAGATATATATATATATATAGAACATTCCATCCAATAATAGTAGAATACACATTCTTTTCAAATGCACATGGAACATTTTCCAGGATAGATCACATGTTAGACCACAAAACAAGTCTCAGCAATTTTAAGATTAAACTCAAATCAAGTGCGTTCTTTTTTAAAATTTTACCACATTGGCAAGAAACTAGAAATCAATTACAGGAAAAAAATGTGGAAAAGACACAAACATGAAGGTTAAACAAGATGCTACTAAACAACAAATGGATCAATAAAGACATCAAAGAGAAAATCAAACAATACATGAAAACAGATGAAAATGAAAACACAAGGGCCCCAAATATCTAGGATACAGCAAAAACAACTCTAAGGGAAGTTTACAGTGATACAGGCCTACCCCCAAAACAATAAAAATCTCAAATAAACAACCTACACTTACACCCAAAGGAACTATATAAGGGGTAAACAAAGCCCAAACTAGTAGAAAGAAGAAAATAATAAAGATCAGAGAAGAAATAAGTTGAAAGAGACCAAAGAAAACAATACAAAAAACCTAATATATCCAAGAGCTAGTTCTTTGAAAACAAACAAAAAATTGATAAGCATTAAACAACTCATCAGGTAATAGAAGAGATGGCAGACTCAAATAAATAAAATTAGAAATGAAGGAGAAATAACATCCAATACACAGAAATGCAAAATATTTAAGAGATAGTTATGAAAAATTATATGTTAACAAATTGGGCAATTTAAAAAATGGATAAAGTTCTAGAAACATAGTTTTCCAAAACTGAATCAAAAATAAATAGAAAATTTGAGCAGAGTAATTACTAGTAATGAAATTGAATTGGTAATCAAGAAACTACCAAAAAATAAATATCTAGGACCAGATGTACTAACAGGTGAATTCTACCAATCATTTAAATTAGGGCTAACACCTGTTTTTCTCAAACTATTCCAAAAAATAGAAGAGGAAAAAAACATCCAAAGTCATTGTACAGAGCCAACATTATGCTGATTTCAAAACCAGACAAAGGAACTAAAAGAAAAGGAAAAGAAAAACAAAAAAGGAAAGGAAACTACAGGCCAATATCTTTGATTAACATAGATGTAATAATCCTTAACAAAATATTAGCAAACCAAATTCAACAATACATTAAAAAGATCATTCAGGGGCATCTGGGTAGCTCAGTGGGTTAAAACCTCTGCCTTCAGCTCAGGTCATGATCTCAGGGTCCTGGGATCAAGCCCTGCATCTCATCAGGGCTCTCTGCTCAGCAGGGAGCCTGCTTCCCTTCCTCTCTCTCTGCGTGCATCTCTGCCTACTTGTGATCTCTGTCTGTCAAATGAATAAATGAAATATTTAGAAAAAAAAAAAAGTTCATTCACCATGATCAGGTGGAATTTATTCCAGGGATGGAAGGGTGGTTCAGTATTTGCAAATCAATTAATGTGATACATCACATCAACAGAAGGGAAGATAAAAACTATATAGGCATCTCAATAGATGTAAAAAAATAATTTGACAAAATACAGTATCTATTCACAGTAAAAACTCTCAACAAAGTCTGTTAAGAGGGAACCTATCCCAACATATTAAAGGCAATATATGAACATGCCAAATGTAATAGTATATTTAATGGCGAAAACCTGAAATATTTTTCTCCACGATAAAAAACAAAGCAAGCATGTCCACTCTCACCACTTTTATTTAGCATAGTACTAGAAATCCTAGCTAGAGCAATCAGATGAGAAAAAGAAATAAAACATCCAAACTGGCATTAAATAAGTAAATTTGTCACTATTTGAAGATGGCATGGTACTACATGTAGAAAAATCTAAAGCCTCACCAAAAAACTATTGGAACTAATAAATGGATTCTGTAAGGTTGCAGGATACAAAGTGCATATACAGAAATCTGTTGCATTTGTATGTACTAGTTACAAACTAACAGAAGCAGAAATTAAGAAACAATTTCACAATTGCACCAAAAAAAAAAAAATTACCTAGGAACAAATTTAACCAAATAAGTGAAAGACTTAGGTAAGATATTGAAGGAAGAAAATGAAGATGGCACAAACAAATGGAAAATATTAACCATAGTCATGGAGTGGAAGAATTAGTATTGTTAAAATGTACATTCTACTAAGGGCAGTCTGCAATTTCAATACTATCTCTATCAGAATACCAATAACATTTCCCACGGAACTACAACAAATAATCCTAAAATTTGTATGAAACCACAAAATACCTCAAATAACCAAATTAATCTTGAGAACAGAGGATCATATTTTGCAGATTGCAAAAATGTATTAAAAAGTAATCAAAACAGCATGGCAAAAATAGTAATCAAAACAGCATGGCACTAGCATAAAAATGGACATATAGATCAATGAAACAGGCTAGAGAGCCCAGAAATAAACCCATGACTATGCAGTCAGTTAATCTGTGATAAAAGGAGACAAGAATATACAACAGGGAAAAGACAATCTTTTCAATTAATGGTGGGAAACTGGACAGCTACATGTGAAGGAATGAAACTGGATCACTTTCTTATACAGGACACAAAAATAAACTCAAAGTGGACTGAAGACCTAACTGTGAGACCTGAAACCATAAAACTCCTGAAAGAGCACATAGGCAATAACCTTTCTCACATTAGCCATGGAAACAGTTTTCTAGATATATCTCCTGAGGCAAATGAAATCAAAGGAAAAATAAACTATTGGAAATTTCAGCTCCTTCCACAGTGTGGCTATTGTGGATGTTGCCTCTATGAGCAGATGCATGGATAAAGGAGATAGGGTTCATATATACAATGAAATATTACTCAGCCATTAGAAAAGATGAATACCCACCATTTGCATCATCATGGATGGAACTGGAGGGGATTATGCTAAGTGAAATAAGTCAAGCAGAGAAAGACAATTACCATATGGTTTCACCCACATGCAGAACATAAAGAATAGTGTGGAGGACCACAAGGTAAGGGAGGGAAATCTGAATGGGAAGAAAATCAGAGAGGGAGACAAACCAAGAGAGACTCTGGACTCCAGGAAACAAATTGAGGGTTACACAAGGTGGGGCGATGGAGTAACAGGGAGATGGGTATTAAGGAAGGCACATGTTCTGATGAGCACTGCGTATTATAGACAACTAATGAATCATTGAACACCACATCAAAAACTAATGATGTACTAGATGTTGACTACCTGAATATAATTAAAAAAGTTAAAAAAATAAACTATTGGGACTACACCAAAATAAAAAAGCTTTTCCCTGGCAAAGGAAACCATCAGCAAAACAAAAAGGCAACCTACTGAATGAGAGAAGATATTTGAATATATTCAATAAAGGGTTAATATCCAAAATATATAAAGAAATTATACAACTCAACACCAGAAAAACAATCCAAATACAAATGGGCAGAGAACTTGAATAGACATTTTTCCAAAGGAAACAAAAAACCAGTAGACATTTGTAAATTTGCTCATCGCTAATCACCACGGAAAGCAAATAAAACCACAAGAGATAGTACCTCACACCAGTCAGAATGGCTAGTATCAAAAAGACAAGAAATAGCAAGTGTTGGTGAGGATATGGATAAAAGGGAGCCCTTATAAATGTTGGTGGAAATGTAAATTGTTGCAACCACTGTGGAAAACACCATGGAGGCTCCTCAAAAATTAAAAATAGAAATACCATACTATCTAATAATTCTACTACTTGGTCCTTATTATACAAAGCAAATAATAACACTAATTCGAAATGTATATATACACATACACACAAACACACACACAATAAACAAAAATACAATACACACACATTGTACTATTACTCAGACATAAAAAAAGGATGAAATCTTGCCATTCACACGTGGATGGACCTAGAGTGTATTACCCTAAGTGAAATAAGTCAGAGAGAGGACATATACTATATGATTTCACTTATAAGTGGAATCTAAAAAACAAAACAAATGAACAAAGAAAATTTTAAAAGACTCCTAAATCTAGAACACAAAATGGTGGTTACTAGAAGAGAGGTGAATAAAGGGATGAGCAAAACAGAAGAAGGGGATTAAGAGGTACAAACTTCCATTTATAAAATAATTAAGTTACAGAGATGAGAAGTACAGTACAGGGAATATTGTCAATAATAGAGTAATAATATTGTATGATGACAGATAGTAACTACACTTATCATGGTGAACTAATACATAGAATTGCTGAACCAATATATTATACACTTGAAAGCAGTTTGACAGTACGGCAATTATACTTATTAATAAATTAAAAAGAAACAAAGTAGAATAATTATTAAGCAAAAAGTAGAGACAAAACAGAATATTAAAAAAAGTAATAATTGCCTCAAATGCAGGAAATTAGTGAACAAATAACATACGAGGCAATAGAAAAAATATAGGAAATGGTAGACTGAAAGCCAACAACATAAAAAATTGTGTTAAATGTAAAATTTATCAACACTCAAATTAAAAAGAGATTATAAAAGTAGCTTAAAAATAAGATTTAACTTTATGAAAAAACTCATTTTAAAACAAAAATTGCAGATTTTTTGCAAATCAATGATAGAATAAGACATTCTATGCAAACCTTAATCACAACACAGCTGGAGTGGCTATATTAATGTCAGACACAGTAAATTTCAGGATAATAAATATCATCAGCAGTTAAGAGGGTATTTTATGAGTATAGCAGTTCAATTATTTTAGGAAGACCCTACAGTTCTAAATGTGTATATACCTAATGGCAAATATTCACAATACATGACACGGAAAATGACAGAAAGGAAAAAAAAAAGGCAAATCCCCATTTATAGTTGGCTATTTCAGTACTTCTTTCTAGGTAATAAAAATTATTAAAATGAATGAAGATATAGGAGACATAAAAACACTATGGAAATTGACTTAATTGATATTTATAGAACTCTCCTACATAACAACAGCAGAATACATATTCTTTTCAGGTGTATATGGAAATTCCCCAATGTAGACCATGTTCAGGGCCACAGGCAAGTGTTAATAAATGTAAACATATTAAAACGTGTTATGTGTTTCCTCTAAACCTAAATAAATTTAAATTAGAAGCCAATAGCTAAAATATGTCTGAAATATACCCAAATATATGGCAATGACATAACACCCTTTACTTAAACAAGAAATCACAAAGGAAATTAGATAATATTTTGAAATGAATAAATGTGAGATACAGATAATGAAGAGGAAATTATATGGCATTAAAAGTTCATGTTATTAAAGGAGTAAGCTTAAAATCAATTAGTTAAGGTGCTGCTTATGAATGTATTAAACAAACAGGCAAAGCAGCCCTAAAATAGAAGAAAAGAATAAATATAAGAGAAGAAACTCATGACAGAGAAAATGAATATGTAATAGAGGAAACCAAAAGCTGAGTCTTATAAAAAAATCAAAAGTCAGTGAAACTGTTAAAGCTCTTGTTGAATAGATTAAGAAATAAAGAAAGGATACTCAAATTAGAAACATCAGGAATGGAAAGGAGAAAATAACTATAGATCCAAAAGATATTCAAAAGAATAAGGGAATATTATAAAGATATACTTATGCCAATAAATTTTCTAACTTTGGTGAAATAGACCAATTCCTTAAGGATTCAAACTACTAAAACTGACCCAAGTAAATATAGCAAATATAAATACAGTAACATTCATTAAAGGAATGGTATTTGTAATAAAATAACTTCTCAAAAAGAAAACTCTAGACTCAGATGGTGGTTTCAGTGGTGAATCCCATCAAATATCAAGGAACAAATAATATCAATACTTTAAAAATCCTTTCAGAAATATAAAAAGGGGTGCATTTCAGCTATTTTCATGAAGCCAGAATTAACTTTACCACAATGCTGTGAAACTTTAAGTCAACCACAAGAGAAAATTTGGAAAGACCACAAATACATAGAAGTCAAGCAACATCCTACTAAGGAATCAATGGGTTAACCATGAAATTAAAGAAAAAAATTTTAAAAAATGGAAGCAAAAGAAAATGGAAGCATGACAGTCCAGAACTTTAGGGATGTAGCAAATGCAGTCATAAGAGGGAATTATGTAGCAATACAAGCTTACATGAAGAAGACAGAAAAGTCTCAAATATACAACCTAACCTTACATGTAAAAGAACTAGAAAAAGAACATCAAATAAAGCCTAAAGCCAGCAGAAGAAGGGTAGTAATAAGGGTTAGAGCAGAAATAAATGATACAGAAACAAGCAAACAAACAAACAAAAAAACACAGTACAACAGATAAATGAAACCAAGAGATCATTATTTGAAAGAATTAATAAACTTGATAAACTCCTAGCTAGACTTATCATAAGGAAAGAGAAAGTACCCACAAAATGCAATCATGAATAAGAGGAGAGATCAAAACCAACACTACAGAAATACAATTTTAGTATTATAAAAAATCATATGCCAACAAATTGGACAATCTGGAAGAAATTGATAAATTCATAGAAACAAGCAATCTACCAAAACTGAAACAGGAAGAAGTAGAAAATTTGAACAGACCTATAACCAGCAAAGAAATTGAATCAGTAATTGAAAATCTCCCAACCAACAAAAAACCTGGGCTAGATATTATCCTAAAAGAAATCCATCAGAAATTTAAAGAAGAGTTAATATATATTCTTCTCAAACTGTTCCCCAAAATGAAAAGGAAGAAAAACTTCCAAACTCATTCTACAAGGCCGGCATTACCTTGATTCTAAAACCAAACAAAGACCCCAAGAAAAGGAGAATTATAGGCCAATATCTCCAAAGAATATAGATGCAAAAATTTTCAATAAGATTCTAGCCAATTGAATCCAACAGTACATTAAAAGAATAATTTACTGGGCACCTGGGTGACTCAGTTAAGTGTTTGCCTTTGGCTCAGGTCATGATTTCAGTGTCCTGGGATCAAGCCCCACATCAGTCTCCCTGCTCCATGGGGAGCCTGCTTCTCCCTCTCCTTATACCTGCAGCTCTCCCTGCTTGTGCTCTGTCAAATAAAACAATAAATAAAATCTTTAAAAAAATAAAAATAAACACAATAAAAGAATCATTTACTACTATCAAGTGGGATTTATTCCTGTATTGCAGGGGTGGTTCAACATTTGCAAATCAATCAATGTGATATAGCACATTAATAAAAGAAAGTATAAGAACCATATGATCCTCTCAATAGATGCAGAAAAAGCATTTGACAAAGTACATCCATTCATGACAAAAACCCTAAATAGAGTAGGGATAGGAAGAACATATCTCAATATCATAAAGGCCATATACAAAAGACTCACAACTAGTATCATCCTCAATCTCAATGGGAAAAACCGGAGGGCTTTTCCATGTCAGAACAAGACACGGATGACCACTCTCACTAACGTTAAGTATCATAATAATGGAAGTAATAGCCTCTACAATCAGACAACAAAAGAAATAAAGGCACCCACCTTGGGAAAGAAGAAATAAAACTTTCACTATTCATTAAGTATTCACAGAGTATTCACTATAGAGTATCAAGCCCAGATGGCATGATACTCTATGTAGAAAACCCAAAAGACTCTGCCCCAAAATTGCACTGGAATCGATACATGAATTCACCAATGTTCAAGGATACAAAATCAAAGTACAGATAGCTGTTACATTTCTATGCACCAATAATGAGGAAGCAGAAAGTGAAGTTAATAAAACAATCCCATTTACAATTACACCACAAACCAAAAGATACTTAGGAATAAACCTAACCAAAGAGGTAAAATATCTGTATGCTGAAAACTATAGAACACATAAGAATGAAGTTTAAGAGTACTCAAAGAAATGGAAAACTATTCCATGCTTATGAATTGTGAGAACAAACATTGTTAAAATGCCTATACTACCCCAAAGCCATCTACACATTTAATGCTATCCCTATTAAAATAACATCAATATATTCACAAAGCTAGAACAATCCTAAAATTTGTATGGAACCATAAAAGACTCCAACTAGCAAAAGCCATCATGAAAAAGAAAAGCAAAGCTAAAGGCATCACAATTCCAGATATCAAACTATGTTACAAAGCTGTAATAATGAGGACACTAAGGTGCTGACACAAAACACAGATCAACGGAACAGAATAGAAAACCCATAAATGGACCCATAACTATATGGTCAACTAATCTTAGACAAAGTAGGAAAGAATATCTAATGGGGAAAACAGTCTTCAACAAATGATGTTGGGAAAACTAGACAGTAACTTGCAGAACAATGAAACTAGACACCTTTCTTAGACCACATACAAAAATAAAATCAAAATGGTTGAAAGACCTAAACGTGAGACAGCAAACTATCAAAATCTTAGAGGAGAACACAGGCAGCAACCTTTCTGACCTCAGCTATAGCAACTTTTTATTATACCTGTCTCTGGAGGCAAGGGAAACAAAAGCAAAAATAAATATAGGGACGTCATCAAGATAAAAAGCTTCTGTACAACAAAGGGAACAATAAACAAAACTAAAAGGCAGTCCATGGAATGAGAGAAGATATTTGCAAATGGCACTACAGACAAAGGGCTAATAGCCAAGATCTATAAAGAACTTATCAAATTCAACACCCCAAAAAACAAACAATCCAGTTAAGAAATGGGAAACAAAATCTCTTGACCTTGCTTGCTAGACAGACCTTCAAAGGCAAGCGAAACAAAATCCAAAATGAAATACTGGGAATTCATCAAGATAAAAAGCTTTTGCACAACAAAAGAAATAGTTGGCAATACTAAAAAGCAGTCTACAGAATGGGAGAAGATATTTGCAAATGTCTTATGATGAATGGGCCACTACCTAAATTATATAAAGAACTTATCAAACTCAACACTCAATAAACAAAAAAAATCCAGTCAAGAAATGGATAGAAGACATGAACAGACATTTCTCCAAATAAGACATGTAAATGGCTAACAGACAAACACTCAACATCATTCCTTCTTATAGCTGAATAATAGTCCATTGTGTGTTTGTGTGTGTGTGTGTGTGTGTGTGTGTGTGTGTATCTCCCATCTTCTTTCTCCATTCACCTATTGATTGGCACTTAGGTTGTTTCCATATTTGGTTAATGTAAATAATGCTGCAAAGAATGCAGAAGGGGACTTTTAAATCTCATAAATATAGATCTCCATTTCTCTCCCTATATTTGTGAGGTTTTCAGCCATTTTTTTATTAACATATAATGTATTATTAGTTTCAGAGGTACGGGTCTGTGATTCATCAGTCTTACACAATTCACAGCACTCACTATAGCACATACTTTCCCCAATGTCCTTCCCCTGGTCACCCCATCCCACCCACACCCTTTTCCCCAAACAACCCTCAGTTTGTTTACTGAGATTAAGAGTTTTATATGGTTTCTCTCACTCTCTGGTTTCATCTTGTTTCATTTTTCCCCCTTTCCCTATGATCCTCTATCTTGTCTCTGAAATTCCTCATGCCAGTGGGATCATATGAAAATTGTCTTTCTTTAACTGACTTATTTCACTTAGCATCATATCCTCTAGTTCCATCCATGTCGTTGCAAATGGCAAGATTTCATAGATATATATATATATTTTTCAATACTATATATACTATATCCATGTCGTTGCAAATAGCAAGATTTCATATATATATATATATATATATATAAAATATAGGAATATAGTATATAGTATATAGTATACTAGATATAGTATACTATATTAC
>NC_081575.1:24263894-24291791 GCF_022355385.1 Mustela nigripes | reverse complement strand
TCGCTAAGCATGATACGCTCTAGTTCCGTCCATGTTGTCGCAAATGGCAAGATTTCATTTCTTTTGATGGCTGCAGGTTTTAATTTTTAATTTCTCTTAGGACTAATAATGTTGAGCATCTAATTGTGTGTATATTAATAATTTTTACATCTTCATTTGTAAGATGATATTCAAATTTTTGCGACTTTTTTGGGTTATTTACCTTTTCATTTTTGGTTTGTAGTAGTTCTTTCTATGATCTAGATATAAATCCTTGGTTGGATATATGTTCAATTTTTCCCGGTATGTATTTTATTTTTATTTTACTAATAGTGTCTTCCAAAGAGAAGATTTTTTTTATTTTAATGAATTTAAATTTACCAATTTTTAATTTTCCAATTCTTGCCTTTTGTGTCCTGTATAAGAAATATTGGGCTAGTTCAGGTTTAAGGAAATATATTTTATGATAGGATATTATTTTTTCCAGTTGTTTTATCTCTTGTCTTTTGATTTTTAAGTTTGTGTTAATTTTTATTTATGGTATGAAGTAAAAGTTGAGGTTTATATTTTTACATAAGATTATCCAGTTGTTCCAGCACCATTTGTTAAAAATATCATTATTTCTTATATTTGTTTTTTATTAACAATTCCCACAAACTTAGGAGCTTAAATCAACATAAATTTATTATATGTCTGTGACTTCAGAAATATAACATGGTTCTCACCAGGCTAAAATCAAGGGGTTCTAGGGCTGTGTTTCTTTCTAGAAGCTTTAAGGAGAATCCACTTTGCTCATTTAGGTTATTAGTAGAACTCAGTTTCTTGTAGTTGTAGAAATGAGACCCCTATCTTCTTACTGGTTGTCAGTCGAGGGTTGTTAACAACTCCTAGAGGCCAATCCCAGTCCTTCTTCTAACTTGAGTGCCAGCAATGTTTGGTCAAGTACCACCACAGTTTGAATGTCTCCTGCCACCTCTTCTGTCACATTTATCTGATCAAAACATCTGTCTTCTGCTGCCACTTTTAAGAACCCATATGTTATATTCAGCCCATGTGGATTACCCAAGATGATCCCCCTATTTATGGTCTGTAGCTTTAATTCCACCTTCAAAGTCCCTTTGCCATGAAACATAATATACACAGACATAACACAAAGAAGCAAAGATCATAACAGCCAAAATTCTGCCTACCACACTTCCTTTTCAAATTGCCTTGGCACTTCTACATAAAGCCAATTACCCAATTTTATTTCTGGACTCTCCATGTAGTTCCATGGATCTGTATGTCTATTCTATAGCAATAATACACTTGATTACTGTAGATTTATAGTAAGTCTTGATATTCAGTAGCTCAGTCCTCTAATTTCTTCCCTTCCAGAATCATTTTGGTTATACAAGGTCCTCTGCATTTCCATATGAATTGTAGAATTGATACAATCAGAATTGAATTGGATCCAGTTTAATCTGGAGATAATTAGCACCATAACTATAGAGTCTTCCAAAACATGAACAGGATATACTTATATATTTAGGCCTTTATTAATTTTCCTCAAGAATTTTTTAAAAATATCTTAATGCACCAGTGTTTGCTAGTATCATCAAACTTACCATTAAGTATTTCATGGTTTGTGATGTCATGGCTAATTTTACTTATAAGATTTAATTTTCTAATTGCTTCTTGTTTTTATCTAGAATTAAAATTAATTTTTTATATTGACCTTGTTAACTTTATCTATATGTACTAGTCACTTTCATGTAGATTCTTTATGAAAACCTACATGCATGATCATGGTGTTACATCTAATAGAATTTCATATAGTTTTAAAAAATTTACATATTTTTCATTTTTTTCTTGCCTTAAAGAACTCTATAGAATTTCCAGTATTATGATGAATAGAAGTGATGGGAGCTGACATTCCTTCTAGTTTCCAGTTTTTACGGAAATAGTTCAGTCCTTCTCCATTAAGCAAAATGTTAAATATAGGATTTTTGAGGATGTCATTTCTTAAGCTCCAGAATTTCCTTTCCATTCCTAATCTTGTTAGTTTGTATGATGAACATTCCTTATGCATTTATTGAAATGGGCATGTGCTATCTCCTTTCTTCTCTTATTATGAAGAATTACATTGATTTTCAAATGTTAACTCAAGCATGCATTCTTAGGATGTACTCCACTTGGTCACAATGTATTATAATTTTTATTCACTGATATATTTTATTGCTAATATTTTAAGGATTTTTGTATCTACATTCATAAGTAATATCTGTCTATACTTGTCCCTTTTTAATGTGTTCATATATTTTAAACTTTTTTCTTTCAAATTTTTATTTAAGTTCTAGTTAGTTAACTTATAGTTTAATACTAGTTTTAACAGCAGAATTTAGACTGATTTCTTACATATAACTCCCAGTGCTCAAGTGCACTCCCTAATACCCATTAATTATTTTGCCCATCCCCACCCAGCTCCCCTCCAGCAACCCTGTTTGTTCTCTACAGTTAAGAGTCTGTTATGATTTGTCTTTCTATCACTTTTTCCCCTTCCCCTTTGTTCACCTGTTTTGTTCCTTAAATTCCACATATAAGTGAATTCATATGGTACTTGTCTTTCTTTGACTCAGATCAATTTCCTGTGTGTTCAGAATGATTTGATAACTAGCTAGCTGTATCTGAGGGACAGGGAAATATAAGGTGCTCCTAGTACTCCACCATCTTAACTCCTCCTCCCTTTATCATTAATTTATTTTTATTGTTGAGTATTCCATGTGTTGCAGGTTATTTAAATATTCACCTGCATAAGAACTGCTTCCCCCCTACCCAATTTGGGGCTATTACATATACTAATATAAGCATTCATTTGCATGTGTTTGTATCAACAGAAATATTCATTTTTCTGGTATAAATGTCTAGTAGTGCAATTGCTGGACCATATGGTGGTGTATGTTCAGTTGTGTTAAGAAACTGCGAAATCGCTTTCCAAAGTGACTGTACCATTTTGCATGTCTACCAGCAGAGTTTGGCTTTTGTCCATCCTAGTCAGTATTTGATTTTGTCACTGTTTTTTGTTTGTTTGTTTGTTTAAATTTTTAGCCATTATGTTAGATGTGTCATCATTGTCATTGTGTTTTTAATTTGTGATTCCCTGTTACTTAAAAGTGTTGAACATCTTTTCAGGTGGATGTTTAACAACTGTGTATCTTCAGTGAAATGGCTCTTCCTGTCTTTTGCTTATATTCAAACCACACTGTTTACTTTGAGTTTTGAGAGTTCCTTAAGTATTTTATTTTATTTTTTTAAGATTTTATTTATTTATTTGACAGACAGAGATCACAAGTAGGCAGAGAAGCAGGCAGAGAGAGAGGAGGAAGCAGGCTCCCCGCTGAGCAGAGAGCCTGATGCGGGGCTCTATCCCAGGACCCTGGGATCATGACCTGAGCTGAAGGCAGAGGCTTTAACCCACTGAGCCACCCAGGTGTCCCATCCTTAAGTATTTTAGATACAAGTCTATATCAGATATGTAGTTTACAA
The DNA here is from genome assembly GCF_022355385.1 of Mustela nigripes. Lineage (NCBI taxonomy): Eukaryota > Metazoa > Chordata > Mammalia > Carnivora > Mustelidae > Mustela > Mustela nigripes. The sequence continues at coordinate 24,288,287 of NC_081575.1, read as the reverse complement.
ATATTTTCCCCTATTCTGCTACTTTGTCATTTCAGCCTCTTAACAGTGTTTCACAAAGCAAGTTTTAAAATTTTTGATAAAAATATTATCAGTTTTTCAATTTATGGAGTATACTTTTTAGTATCACATCTAAGAACTCTCACCTAGGCTAGACTTAAACGATTTTCTTCCTTATATTTGCTAAACGTTTTCTGATTTTTCATTTTACACTTAAGTCCATGATCAATTTTGAGTTAACTTTTGTATTAGGTGTGAGACTTAGGTTGATGCTTATTTTGGGGGGAGGTTCTATGAATGTCAAATATGTCCAGCATCATGTTGAAAAGAATAACTTTGCTCCCTCAAATTGCCTTTGTACTTTTGCCAAAAATCAGATGAGCATATTTGCATCTGATTTAGGATTCTTTATTCAGTTCATTGATATATGTGTCTATCCCTCCACCAGTACCATACAGACTTTGTCACTGTGTCTATATGAATCTTGAAATCAAAAATATTGATTCTATCCACTGTACTCTTCTTTTTTTAAAATAGATTTAATTATTCTAATTCTTTTACTTTTCCATATACATTTTAGAACAACAACAACAACAAAAACTTACCAGCATTTTGTTAGGGATTTTATTAAACCTGCATTTAGTTTTTCACTATTTAGTATAATGTTAGATATGCAGTCTTTTTGCAGATAGTCTTAATCAAAATGAAGTTTCTCTCCAGTCCTATTTTCATGTGATTATTTATCATGAATGGGAATTGAATTTTGTCAAATGCTTTTTCTGCATCAATTGATATGATTATGTATTTTTTCTTTAGGCTTTTAATATGATGGATTGCATTAATTGATTTTTGAATATTTAACCAGCCTTGCATCCCTGAAAAAACTTTAATTATGTGGTCATGGTGAATAATTATTTTTATACATTGCTGAATGCATTTTGCTAATATTTGTTAAGGACTTTTACATCTATATTCATGAGGGATAATGGTATGTACTTTTTTATTCTGATATTTTCTTTGTCTGGATTAAGTATCAGGATAATACTAGCTCCATGAAAGGAATTGGGCATTAGTATTAATTCTTCTTTAATGCATGATAGATTTCTTCAGTGTAACCATCTGGACCTGAAGACATTTTAGAGGAGTTTTTTAATTAACTAATAATTAAGTTCACTAATAATATGGGATAATTAAATATTAGGTAACTTGTGGTAGTTTCTGGTTTTTATTTTTTATTTTTTTTTAAGGAATAGGTCTTTTTCATTTAATTCACCAAATTTATCTGTGTAGAGATGTATGTGGTTTTCCCTTATTATTTTTTGATAACTTTAGGGCTGTATTGATCTCCTTTGTTTCATTCCTAAAATGGATGATTTATATCTTTGTTCCTTGTCAGTCTTGCTAAACATTTGCCAATTTTATTAAACTTTTTAAAGAATTATATCTTTAGGTTCATTGGTTTTCTCTATTGTTTTTCTGGTTTTGGTTCCACTGATTTTTTATTTTATCTTTATTATACCCTTCTATTTTATTTGGGCTTCTTTTGTTCTTCTTTATGTCAGTTTTTGAACTTAGATTATTGAGTTGAGACTTTTCTTGTTTTCTAATATACACACATTTAGGGTTATAGATTTCCTTCACAGTATGGCTTTAGCTGCTTCCTACAAATTTACAAATTTTGGTAACTTGTAATTTCAATTGCATTCATTTCAACATGCCTTGATACCTTGAGACTTCTCTTTGACACACGCATTATTTAAATGTGTGTTGCTTAGTTTCCAAGTGTTTGGATATTTCCATATTGCAATTATTTCTTGATTCCATTATGTTCAGGAATATACTCTGTATGACTTCAACTCTTTATATTTGTTGAATTCTCTTTTTTACCCCAGGATTTGGTATATCTTGTCTATGTTTTATGGAGATATGTAAAGAATATGTATTCTGCTGTTGCTGGGTAGAGTGTTTTGTAAATGTCAGTTGGATCCTGTTGGATGATGGTATTGTTGAGCTCTTCTGTGCCTTTGCTTATTTTCCATTTAGATGTTTAATCAAATTCCAAGATAAGGATGTTAAGATAGTACAGATTTGTCTATTCCTTCTTTAAATTCTATCTTTTTTTCCCCTTTAATCTGCAGCTCTTTTGTTTGGTGTATACACATTTAAAGTTTCTATCTCTCCTTTGGTGATTGACTACTTTCTATAATGTCCTTCTCTGTCTTTTGTAATAGTCTTTGCTCTGAAGTTGAGTATCTAATATTATTATAGGTATTCTTAATATTACGATAGGTATTCTTGCTTTCCTTTGATTAAATTTTCCATTGTATATATATATGTGTATATATATATATTAATATTCAACCTGTTTATATTGTTACATTTGAAGTGAGTTTCTTGTGGACATAATAGAGTTGGGACAGAGTTTATAAATCCATCTTGTTAATCTCTGGGTTTAATTGGTGTATTTATACCACATTCATTTAATATAATTATTGATACGTTAGATCTTAAGTCTGTTATTTTATTCTTTTGTTGCAAGTCTTTGTTCTCTGTTTTTTGTTTCACTCTTTTACTTTCTTTGCCTTTCTATAGGTTATTTAAACAGGTCTTACAATTCCATGTTGATTTATTTATAGTATTTTTGAATATCAAAAGCTCAAAAACACATGATCTTTGCCCTTGAGGGAATAGTTCTAGCAATAGTTCTCAACCTGTATGAGCATTAGGATAACCTGTTAATACATAGAAATGATAGATGGATAGATAGATGATAGGTAGATGACAGATATTATGCAGATTATGTAGCTACATATTATATAACATACATTATATATAATATACATAACATAAAATATCTACTATCTATAACTAATTAATCTATTTATTTATCTTCCTATACCTGTATAAAGATTCTCATTTTGTGGGACTGAGTTAGGATTGAGGGTATGATATTTTAAACCTCCACAATTTGATTCTTCTTGTTGTACTTTGTAATGGCTTTATTGAGATATAATTCTTATATCATAAAATTCACCACATTAAAATGCACAATTCATTGGGTTATTATATATTTACAGCATTTTACAACAATCAGAAATATCTATATTCTACTTTTATGAATTTTTTTTGACCTTTCATATAAATAGAATCATAGAATATGTGGTCCCTTGGGACTAGCTTCTTTCAGTTAGCATAATCTTTTCAAGATTAATCCCTGTTGTAGCATATATTATACTTAATTCTTATTTATTACTGAGTAATATACCACTATATGAATATACAATAATTTGTTTATCCATTTTTCAGTTGATGGGCACTTGTTTTGTTTTTTCCCTTATGGCTATTATGAATAATGTTGTTATAAACAATCTTGTACAGATTTTGTGTGGACCCAATTTGATTCTGATATCCTACTGAAACTGTGAACTAATAATCTAAGGCAGAACTCTTTTAATATAATCTTCTGCAATGATGGAAACAGTACATGTCAGCAGGGTCCAAAGTGGTACTGCTGGCAAAATGTGACTCTTAATTCCTTGAAATATGGGTAGTGTGATTGAGAAACTGTGATAAAATTTCAATTTCATTTTAATTAATTTTAATTTTGTTAGCTACATGTCACTAGTATCTTCTATATTGGACAGCACAGAAGAGAATTAGATTTAGAAAGATAAGTATTGACAGTAGATATGGATTGGTAAAGACTGAGGCTGTAAGCAGGAATACAAGATTGGAAAATACTGATAAATTCCACTGTAGGAAGAGAGGGTCAGATCTAGGCCAGTAGCAGTGGAGATAACCTGAGGGGAAGGATTCAAAAGACAACTTAGTCTAGACATGAATAATTGATGATTTAGTGGTAATGGAGAAGGCGGAATCTAGGAAGACTAAAGCCCTTCTATATGTCTAAGCCTCACTTTACATTTGTACATAAGTTTAAGTTTGTTTGTTAATATTTAGCAAAATATACGAGTTCTGTCTAAATTCTGCCAATGATCAATTAGTTAATATCTGGAATTCATTGACTGAAGAACTGTACTCAGTACAGATCTGAACACAGTAACAGTTACCATTACAATTGTAATGACAATTGTCATGGAAATTACAACTGTAGTGATTTATAAATTGTAATTTTAAAAATTAAATTTCTAAAAATTAAATTTTTAAAATTTAACTAGAAGTTTCAATATTTATTGTTACATGTAAAAATATTCTTACTATACCATGCTTGTGCTATTATTACATTGAAGAAGAACCTGTGACTTCTACTTCAGCAAGTAAATCTGTAATCTACAAAGGTCTTCCTATCACTATTGTCCAAAGATAGGCATTCTTCAACTACATATTTGCAAAGCACAACAGAAACTCAGGTAGCAATTGCATAGTAGCTTCTGTAAATATAGTATTGAATTCACAGTGCATATTTGTTCTTTCAGTTTCCATCATTCTGTTATTTGTTAATGGAAAGAGAATTAGGGGATAGTGTATGCTTCTATTGACAGTGGCAGCTCTGATAATTAGTAGTGTAGTCAATAAGACACATTTTAGGGAAAGTCAATAAAATACACAATTATCCTTTTCCTCATCTCATCCATGTTTTTTTTTTTTTTCCAGAACATCTTACAACTGAAAGTTTGTACCCTTGTATCAGCCCCTATCTATTTTCATGTTTGTTTGCTTATCAGACTGTACTTCAGCCATAAAATATATTTATAGTACAATGATAAAAACTAATCTAGATGTATGACAAGGTCCATTTATATTTATTGAATGACTGAGATAAAAGTTTATTTTCATGGGTTTTCAGAAGAGTGACATATCTCGTTTTTTAACTCAAACTTTTTTAGAATTTTTTACCACACTCAAATTGGCTACTCTTTCTTTAATTTTTATTTTATTATTTAAATTCAATTAACTAACTTATAGTATATTATTAGTTTCAGAGATAGAGGTCAGTGATTTATCAGTCTTATTTAATACCCAGTGCTCATTACATCCTGTGTCCTCCTTAATGCCCATTACCCAATTACCCCATATCTCTTCCCTTCTCCCCTCCAGCAGCCCTGTTTGTTTCTTATGATTAAGAGTCTCTTAAGGTTTGTCTCCCTCTCTGATTTTTAACTCAAACTTTTAATATTCATTCTGTTTCTTTAATTAGCTGTAGGACATAACTAAATACATTCACTCTGGTTTAACTTTCATCATCTATAAAACCTGGTTTTATAGATTTCCAGCAAACAATGTTTGCCAGGAAATCTGGGTTCCAGCAAACAAGGATATTCAAATTAAAAGAACAATAACAATGTATTTTGTCAGTCAGATTGGCCAAAATTAAAATATGAAAAAATACCAAGTTTTGGTGAGAATATGAGGTAAAAGGAAATTTTAGACATTGTTTATGATAATATAAATTGACACAGTGTTAGTTTTCTATTGCTGCCTAATAAATTATCACAAATTGAGCATCTTAAAACAATCCCCATTTATTATCTCACATTTCTGTGGGTTGAAAGTCCAGGTATAACATACCTGGGTTATCTGCTTAGAGTATTACAAAGATTAAATCAATATCTTGGCCTGTTCTATTTTTGTCTGGAAACTCTGGGAAGAATCTGTTTCTAAGCTTGTTCATGTGGTTGGAAGAATTCAGTTCTCTGCATTTGTAGGACTGAAGGTCCCATTTTCTTGCTGACTGTTGACTAGAGGTGACTATCAGCTCCTGGAGGCCACCCTCAATTCCTATTTGTGTCACTTATCCATCCTCAAAGCCAGCAACAGAGAATTTGTCTTTTGTCAGAAACCTCTCACACTTCAATTCTTTTCTCCCAGTTCATTTTAAGAGTTTGCCTGATTAAGCCAGGCCCACCCCAAGTAGTCTTTATATGTTAAAATCACTAAATTGGGATTTTAATTATATCTTCAAAATCCCTTAACAGCATCATTCAGAATATTGATTGTATTCCTGGGAAAAGGTGCATGTGTATCTGGGGGCAGGGATCTTCAGGATCATCACACTTCGTCTTATTCCTCTAAGCAAGCTTAGAATTCTGTTTTGACAGCATAAAGCAAATTGAAAATGCACACAATCTATGAAACAGCAAATCCACTTCTTTTTTTTTTAAAGATTTTATTTATTTATTTGAACAGAGAGAAATCACAAGTAGATGGAGAGGCAGGCAGAGAGAGAGAGAGAGGGAAGCAGGCTCCCTGCCAAGCAGAGAGCCCGATGCGGCACTCGATCCCAGGACCCTGAGATCATGACCTGAGCCGAAGGCAGCGGCTTAACCCACTGAGCCACCCAGGCGCCCCAGCAAATCCACTTCTATGTATTAAAAAAATATAGAGCAGTGAGTTTCCTGGTCAGCTTAGTTGGAAGAGTATGCTCAGTTGGAAAATACTCTTGATCTTTGGGTTGTGAGTTTGAGCCCCACTTTGGGTATAGAAATTACAATAAATAAATAAATAAATTTGCAACAACATGGATGGAACTAGAGCGTATCATGCTTAGCGAAATAAGTCAAGCAGAGAAAGACAACTATCATATGATCTCCCTGATATGAGGAAGTGGTGATGCAACATGGAGGCTTAAGTGGGTAGAAGAAGAATAAATGAAACAAGATGGGATTGGGAGGGAGACAAACCATAAGTGACTCTTAATCTCACAAAACAAACTGAGGGGTTGCCGGGGGGAGGGGGTTTGGGAGAAGGGGGTGGGATTATGGACATTGGGGAGGGTATGTGCTTTGGTGAGTGCTGTGAAGTGTGTAAACCTGGTGATTCACAGACCTGTACCCCTGGGGATAAAAATATATGTTTATAAAAAATAAAAAATTTAAAATAAAAAATAAATAAATAAATAAATAAATAAATAAATAGACTTAATAGAATTTACCACATGTGTGTATCACAAAATACTTTTTAATATGTGTACTATAACAGTTTGAAATAAAGATAACTAGGTAGAACCTGACTGTCCATTGACACAATGTATATATTGTGGTATATTCATATAATAGATGATCCAGTGGTTAAAATAAACTAAACAGATACATACTGATATCATTAAAGATCTAAAATACATGTTAAATGTAAAAAGCAAATTGCTGAAAAAGTTCACACAAAATTAATAAAAGCCATTGTATATATTATAGATGGAAAAATGCACATGTATGAACTGATCCTTGGTTTAGCTATGCATCTTTTTAGTGTTGATGAGCTTGGGCAAATTATTTAATTATTCATTTGTAAAGTGGTCATCTGTAAAATGCGAATTACTGTAAGAATTAAATGATCAAATCTTTGGAAAGCATTAATAACTGGCACATGCTAAGTAATTAAATATTTGTTAAATAAATATAAATACATAACAGTATAAAACATGAATTGGACAGGTACTTGCTGAACTATTACAGATAGTGTTTACCTATAAGGAAATAAGAAGATAAGTTATAATGTTTAATGAAGGCTTCTACTTTATCCATGATTTTACTTTCAGTTAATTCTAGATGGTAGAAACATGAATATTTGTTACATTACATGTACATTAAAGTCAGGAACTACATTTAAAATTACCACTAAAAAGTTATCTTGATCTTTAAAAACTTAGTATTATATGATCTTTAATAGTCTTTATAGACCTACACAATTTTATCATTCATTAATCCTACTCTTGATCATGTTCTGTGGCTACATGCTAATAAGAGATGAACAAATTGTCATACATATTTACCATTTTCTTTTTCTCCATAAGAATTGACCTTAGAGGGGGAAATAAAGATCTTATTTATGTATTTATTTTTTTATCTGACAGAGATATCACAAGTAGGCAAAGAGGGAGGCAGATAGAGAGAGGGGGGAAGCAGGCTCCTTGCTGAGCAGAGAGCCTGATGCAGGGGCTCGATCCCAGGACCCTGTTATTATGACCTGATCCGAAGACAGAGGTTTATTAACCCACTGAGCCACCCAGGTACCCTGACCTTAGGAAAATTTTAATTAGCAGAATAGATTCTAAAAGATAGTTACTTACCCTACTTGATTCCCTTAAGCACTGCATAATGCACAGTATACACTTTGTACCTTGATTTTTGACATTTACAATTTCAGAACTAATTGCTATTATCTGAGCAGCAACTCAAAATGTTAAGATGAAGGCTTGTTTGTTACATAGCTTTGAAGTTTTGAGATTTTTCTTAATGTTTTAATATTCTCAAACAATTGTAATGCCGAGTTATCATTCATTACTCGATACTCAGTCCAGCAAACTGGGAAAAATACAACAACAACAGATGCCGTGGGTGACTGCAGTACTCTGCCATTAGTTTGACTTGTGTTTTTCATTTTGAGACTGGGTGAGTCACCCGTGGAGTTATAAAGTAAAACAAAGAGGATTCAAGATTTTAACACATTTCCTTGATCTCCTCACATTGAAGATAGTTTATCTCTCTCTGAATGCAAATTTTTTATATATGTGAACACTCAAATATAGAGACGACAATAAACAGGCATAGCAATAAAATCTCTTTGCAGGTGAAGATGAAATACTGGCTACTACTTATGTATAAAGATGTGAAACAGAATCATTATTCTATTGAGATCCTGAATGTCAATTATATGTCTCTATCTAATGTCCATTCTCAGCAGAAGGTTTTGATCCTATTATGATGTCTCTGTCCTTTGCTTATGGAAGTTGCTTTTTATAAAGGGAATGATTTAATCTATGATCTCAGTCTCTTATCTTATTCTATAGATAATATTTATTTTTCCAGAACAGTATTATATTCTCAGGTTGCCAAATTCAAAACAGCTAGATGGGTTTGGGGGATTATTTGTCATTCAGTTGGTAGCTTTGCCCACGTTAGTATAAATCAGTGATTTGAATGATTCATCTGTTTATAGTTACATCAACCAGCAATTATATTGTGTGTCAATATTATAACTAATTACTGGATAAAACCTACTGAAAGGCAAGATAAATGAACAAATTTAGGTACTGTGTCCCTGGTTTGTTTTGTACACCCAATGCTAAATACATGTGATATTTAATTGACGATTCATGCATTGATTATGACCCTTCCTAAGTGAAAGTGTCTAGATTTCCAAAGTCCTCTGATTAATAACATGGAGGTATGCAAAACAAATATATTCCCATGTATTAGTAGTACTCAAGTCCTAATATTGAGAATGAAAGACTTTATGAATTATGTTTCTTCCCTTCTTGTGGCTATTGACCCTATATAACTTTTAAAGTTCTGAGTGATTACTTTTCTCCTTACCTCCTATAAATAATAAAACCACATCTCATTTTTGTTGGAGGTTAGATTAATATAATATAGGACTGGCCTTATTATGAGTAAAGGACATCAGAGTTGGGGACAGATTTTCATGTTATAGCAATGAGTAAAAATATATCTGAGTTTATTCTAAAGCCAAAACTCTTCTCCCCACTATAATTATAGTAAGGAATGTGGAACTAGGGAAGATTAATGGACATTTAGGCATTAATACTCAAACTAAAATTATGGTCATATAATAAGCAAAGAGATGCTTTGTGAAAAATATGACTATGCCAGAAAATTGGGTGTCTCTAGTGTTAAAGGTTCTTCAAATCAGCTTCTAGCCATGAATATTATACATATAAATTATATAATATATTATGTAGATATTACTATATTATATTTTATATATTATATTTCCATATTATTATAAGCTAGTGTGTGTGTGTGTGTGTGTAAAATATTCTATATATATTGCAGGAAAGGTTAAAGAACAACACAGATTCTTGAAATTGGTAGGTGCTGAGTCATGTTCTTTCTGCATTGGGGTCAGGAACATTTATATCACTACTCTGCAGACACTGAGGTAGTGCCCATGTAATTCTCACAGTACTTGCTTAAAATCAGCCGTTTTGAGAAGATGAGAAGGAAAAACTAGAATACTATAGTCCTGTTAAGTGTCAGTAGGACAAAAGTTTCCATGGTCAATTTTGAGATACACGGAAATGTTTATCATTTCTTGGAGGAAATGCAGTTGATCACTATTGCAATCGTTTTGGCAAAAGGCCTTAATGGACTTCCATACCATATGAAAATGAATTTTTCTCATCTTCAGCTTATTTTAGCTTCTGCTGCATTGAGCACCATTGATCATTCCTGTCTTCTTCTCTTCTCCACTCTAACCAAGCTTTTAAAAGGTATCTTCAGGGACTGGTGAAGATAGTGACTCAGTTACTATCTGGTGACTCAGTCTGTTAAGTGTCTGACTCTTGATCTCAGTTCAGATCTTGATCTCAGAGTTGTGAGTTAGAGCCTTGTATTGGGCTCTATGCTGGGCATGGAGCCTACTGAAAAATACATACATACATACATACATAAATACATACATACATACATACATACTAAAAAGAAAAAGATATCTTCATTGTTTTTTCCCTTCTGTTAACTAAAGATAATATATTAGACGCCATACATTACTTAAATATATAAAATATGAAGAAAATCTATTATTATACTCTCTATATGAAGAAAATCTATTATTACACTCTCTATTAGAGACACACAGTTAACCCTTTTGTGTATATTCTTATATATACTGTATATGTCTTCCTCTTATCTTCCTCCTCCTAGTTTTAAACAAAAATTTATTATAATATGCATCTGGCTTGCAATTTGCTTATTTCAGCTAACATTATCAATGCCGCTTCTCCATGTCAGTACATAAAAAATAAACTCCAGAATTTTAACAATTGTATAGCATTTCAGTATTAGGAGAAAAGTCCAACTAGACAAGCTCATCCATGGACAGCCCTCCAGCTATGCTTGCCACTTCAAAAATCACTCCTATTGGGACACCTGAGTGGCTCAGTTGGTTAAGCTTCTGTCTTCCTCTCAAGTCATGATCCCAGAGACCTGGGATAGAGTCCCGCATAGGGCTCCTTCCTCAGTGGGGAACCTGCTTGTCCTTCTGCCTGCCACTCCCCCTGCTTGTGCTCGCTCTCTCTCTCTCTCTCTCTCTCTCTGACAAGTAAATAAAATCTTTTAAAAAAAAGTCACTCCTGCTATTGATATATGTCAAAATAAAGCGTGGAAACTTCGTGGGAGATTTTCTGTGAAGACCAGCTTTCATAAAATGGGCAGCATTCTCATAGCTGTATCTTAGGCTTGTGGTAACTCTCCTCAGCTTTATTTCTCAACGTGAACCCATTTTCCATTTCAAAATCTGATCTGATCTGATAATGGCACTCTTGCTTATAGCCCTAACATGGAGTTATTCAATTTAAATAACCTTACTGTCACTTCTGTAAGATCCTTACAAGGAGGTGTCTGTCATTTTGAACTACAGGCTCCACTGAATTGCTGAACTGATTAGTTTTGCTTATGGTCAACATCAGCTTTGATCTGGATTACTACAGCAACCTAATAAATGATGACCTTCCTTCTCTGTCTTTTCCCTACTTCAGTTTAAAGTACATTTACACAGCATCCAGGTTTCCTTCTAAAACATACATCCCCTGTTCAAAACCTTCCCTGACTTTTCATTTCATTCAAAATTAAGTCCAAGATTTTTATAACTACGTACAGATCTCTGCATGATATCATCCTCCTTATATCTCTGGCGTTATCCCCTTTCTTCCATGCACTCTGCCCCCAAAACACTGGTCTTTCTACTACTCTAACACAGACACACACATACACACACATACAAACACACACACACACACACACACAGGCAGAGTCCCACCTCAGATTTCTGTACTTGATATTTCCTCCACCAGCACACCCTCGTCTCTGTTATAGCTGCATGGCTCACTGCATATTTCCTTCAAATATCAGCTCAAATGTTAACTTATTGACCAGGCCCTCACTAACAACTTTATTTAAAATTGCATCTCACCCAGAATTCCCAACCCCTATTCTCTTTTGAAATAGAATAGAAAGGACAGAAATAAGCCCACACATATATGGCCACTTAATCTATGAGAAAGGAACCAAGAATGTACAATGGGGAAAAGACAGTCTCATCAATAAATGGTTTTGGAAAAACTGGAAGCCACCTGCAGAAGACTGCCACTATCTTACACAACACACAGAAATCTATTCAAAATGGATTAAAGAGTCTGCATTTCTTATATTGCAAAGTGAAGCCATCAACAAACTGAAAATCCAGCCTATGGAATGGGAGAAAATATTTGCAAATCATATATCTATCTGATAAAGGGTTAATATCCAAGATATATAAAGAACTCATACAACTAAATAACAAAAATACAATTAAAAAGTAGGTAGAGGATCTGTACATAATTTTCCCAAAGAAGATCTATAGATGGCCGAGAGACACATAAGAAGATATTCAATATCACTAATAACCAGGCACATAAATACAATCAAAACCACAATGAGACATCACCTCACACCTGTCAGGATAGCTATTATCTAAAAGACAAAAAATAACAAGTGTTGGCAAGGATGTGGAAAAAATTGAACCCTTGGCATTGCTGGTGGCAATGTAAATTGGTATAACCACTATGGAGAACAGTATGGAGGTTCCTCAAATAATTAAAAATAGAATTACCATATGATCCAGCAATTCCACTCCTGAGTATTTCTCCAAAGGAAAGAAATCCCCAACTCAGAAAGATATATGCACTCCCATATTCACTGCAGCATTATTTATAGTAGGCAAGATATGGAAACAACCTAAATATTTATCAAGGAATGAAAGGATTAAAAAATGTGATACACACACACACAACTGAATGCCACTCAGCCGTAAAAAGGAGATCTCACCATTTACAACATGGATGGACCTTACAGGTGTTATGCTAAGTGAAGTAAGTCAGACATAGAAAGACAAATACCAAATGACATCACTCATATGTGGAGTCTAAAAAAAATGTGTTTATAGATACAAAGAATAGGTGGTGGTTGCCAGAGGTGGGGGTTAGGTTAAGTAGGTGAAGGGAGTCAAAGATACAAACTTCTATTTATAAAACAAGTAAGTCCTGTGGATGTAATGTACAGCAATGGGGAATGTAGTTAATAATACTGTATTACACTTCTGAAAGTTGCTGAGAGTTAACCTTAAATGTTTTCATTATAAGAAAAAAATTGTGTACTGATGGATGTTAATTAGACATAGTAATCATCTCATAGTATATACAAATATTGAATCATATTGTACACCTGAAACTAATATAATGTCAATTATATCTCTATAAAAATATTAAAATAAAGTTGCATCTCCTCCAGAATTCTTATCCTCTATTCTCTTTTATCCAGATTCATTTTATTTATTAGGATTACTAATAATCTGATATACCATACATTTACTAGTTTGTATGTTTGTCTCTTTTTTTCTTAATGGACTGCAAACCTTATGAGGGCCTGGTTTGTTTCTCTTATTCACCATAGTATCTCTAGCACCTGGAAAAATGCCAGATATATGGTAAGCATTTAAGAAATACGTGCTGAATAAGTAAATAAGTAAAACCAGAAAAGTATTGATATTTCAGATATTCATTTCAAAACTGAACATCTTACTACATTATTTCATCATTACTAAGAAAATTTTCAGTTGACTCATTTGGATGATTTTTTATAGTCACATCATCTGCAAATAGTTATAACTGATTTCTCTTCTCCAATAGTTATATCTTTTATTTTTCTATCTTTTCTAATTTCTGTATCTAGAATTTTTATAATAATATTAAATACTGATGGTGATTTTTAAACATTCTTTTTTTTTAAGATTTTATTTATTTATTTGACAGAGATCACAAGTAGGCAGAGAGGCAGACAGAAAGAGAGGGGGGAAAGAAGGCTCCCTGCCAGCTCCATGTGGGGCTCGATCCCAGGACTCTGGGATCTGACCTGAGCCGAAGGCAGAGGCTTTAACCCACTGAGCCACCCAGGCGCCCCCTGATGGTGATTTTTAGAATCCCTGTTTCATTCCTTACTTTCATTGGAATTCCTCTTGGAATACTATGCAGCCATCAATAGAAATGAAATCTTGCCATTTGCGACAACATGGATGGAACTAGAGCGTATCATGCTTACGAAATAAGTCAAGCAGAGAAAGACAACTATCATATGATCTCCCTGATATGAGGAAGTGGTGATGCAACATGGGGGCTTAAGTGGGTAGGAGAAGAATCAATGAAGCAAGATGGGATTGGGAGGGAGACAAACCATTAGTGACTCTTAATCTCACAAAACAAACTGAGGGTTCCTGGGGGGAGGGGGTTTGGGAGAAGGGGGTGGGATTATGGACATTGGGGAGGGTATGTGCTTTGGTGAGTGCTGTGAAGTGTGTAAACCTGGTGATTCACAGACCTGTACCCCTGGGGATAAAAATATATGTTTATAAAAAATAAAAAATTATAATTAAAAAAAAAGGAATTCCTCTGATGTATCATTTAAGAGGATTCTGGTTGAGGTTGGAAACACAACACAAACACAGACACAGACAAACAGAGAGACACACACACACACCATATGAAGACTATATATGCTCATACTTTACTAAAGATTTTATCAAGAATTTTAGTAACATTTTATTAAATTATTTATTGGAATTTATTAGCATGAGCATGTGTCTTCTTATTTGACCTGTTAATATGCTATATTACAAAAATAGACTTCTCAATAATGAACACTGCATTCTAGGAACTAGCTTCACTTTGCCGTGGCATAGTTTCCTTTTAATGCACTGATGGATTATACTCAATGTTTTTTAACGATAACTTGCATTTACTTAATTGTATATGTAAATAGGTCTCCTAATTTTGTGTAATTTTAATCAAGTTTGCTATACTATTATTCTTGTCTCTTATAGAAAAGAGTAAACTTTACTCTTTATGCTCTAAAGCAACTCAAAATTAAATATTCTTTGAAAATATGAAGTAATTTATTTATGATATCACCAGGCCTAGCATATTTATTATATGCTTATAATAAACACGTTTACACTAAACACGGTTATAATAAACATGTTTAAGGTGTGATTTTCTTAGAGGAAATGGCATATTAAAAAAACATTCACAATTTTTAAGGTCTGTTCTGGTTTCATATTTCATCTTGGAAGAAATTTATATCTTCCAATAATTTTTTTCTCTCAGATTTTACATGTACCTGCCTAATAAGTCAATCTATGCCTGTGATTATTTCTTCTTTCTTTCTTCTAATTCTTTGTATTTGTGCTCTTGTTATTGTGATGCTGAGAAAAGGAGCATCTTCCATTGGATATCTCCTATGTCTTTTAGTAACCAGGGAAAATTAGCAGAGATCTGTGCACGTGGCACTGAGGTGGGGACTCAAAACAGGAGGGAGCTGCAGCTGGTGGTGAAGTGATACTCCACCTCTGTGAGGCTGTCAGGGCTTTAGTAAGGCTGCCAGCAAGCTGTTTTCAGTGCTGGAGACAACTCAGAGGAGCAGGTTAAGTGATCCAGAAATTATTAAGAAGTTCTGCTTTCTGATGAAGTTCTGTCTTTCCAGTCTCCAAGAAGTTACCAACAGTTGATCAATGAAATAGCTTAATTAGTGGACTGATGTGAGGTCCTAGGTAAATATTTAGTGAGGATATCTGGGAGAAAAAATGTTAAGAATAAAAAATATTATATTTTTAGTATTAAAGAAATATTTTACTGTCTCAGGCTTATGAGGCAATGGCATTTGAGTAAAATAAGGCTATTCAATTTTATATCCCCTGAATCTTTTTTTTTTTTCATTAGTTTTTAGGATCCTTGGTAAACTTTTCTATTCTGCTTGCTTCCAAAAGGGAGAGTCTCCCAACGTTTCATTTCACTCACTTTCCCAGCAGTGAGAAATCTCATTCTGGGGTATATAGTCATCTCTTTGCTGGGTATGTACTTCTGATGTCAAATAGGCATTTCGAATTCAGCAAGTCCCAAAGTGACCTGATCACCCTCCATATATATCCTCTATGTCTATATTCTTTATATTCGCTTGTTGCCACTATGTATTTACATTCAAGCCAGAACTTTAGAGTCCACCTAAATTCTTTGGCTTTCTTCCATCTTCCACCCTACCAAACTGTTCATTTTATTTTCCCCGTTTTTCTAATAAGTCTTCCCTCTCCACACTTGGTTCACATATCCTAGGTCAGGCTCTCATTATCTCCTTCTAGGATTTTCCTTAATGACATGTGATGCATTGAATACAAGTGATATGAGGGTGCGATATACCAGAAGATCCTACTAGGTCTAGCTAAGGAGCTAAGGAATGTAGTACTGTGTAGCCCATCTCCAAATACATGAGCCTGAACTGTAGGTGTTCTCTGCCTTTGGTTTGAACAGTGTTTTTATTATTTGCCCTAATTTCCCCCATGTTATTGATCTTTGTTTCAGAATCTACTTGGTATTCTAACCACAAATCTAACCCAGCCAAAGTGGCTTAGAAAGCATCAAAGTCAAGCAGATATCTAATTATCAAAAAGTACAGAGTTTGATGAAACATGGTTGGCAAGGCTGTAGAGCAGTAGACGTGCATACACTATTTATGGGTGGTTAAGTTGGTAGGACCTTTTTGGAGGGCAATCTGTCAATGGCCATTAAATATAAAATTGATCCAGCAATTCCATTTCTAGGAATTTATCCTGCAGATGCACTTGCACATGTGCACAAAAAAGTATTCACCTAAGTAATCACTGCAGAATAGTTTATAGTAATAGAAAATAACAACTAATATACATGCTTATTAAGGGTATAATGAATAAAGCATGTTCCAACCCTATAGGGGAATACTATGCAATTAAAATGAATTAGGTATGAATAAAGTGTGTATAAGAAGTAATCTCTAAAATTTTGTGGTAAAAGTGGCACAGATATGTGCAGCATATGCTGTAATTTATACACACACACATATATATACTTATATATGTATCAACCATCTTTAAATGGATACAGACACAAAATGTACTGCTTTTGATCTTTGGGCAAGAGGTCATGGATCCTAGGGTATGAGACTTACTTTTCACTGTACACTCTTTATACAGTATTATTCTTTTGGTCATGCACGTGTGTTACTTAACTTTAAAAAAAAAAAAACAAAATAAAAATGAAGACCAAGTCTTAATACATGTAGTTTAAAATATTAGGAATATGTGCATATGCAAAATGGTATACATATATGCCATTTCCTCACATGGGAACATGTGAGGTAGCTATAAGCACAACATGTAATTTTTTTGTAAATAAAAAGGTTTGTTAAATCATCTTAAAAACACAAGATACCTAATTTTCCCAACTTAGAGCAAGTATATTTTGATAAGTTATTCAAGATGTTATTAACTCTTTTAACCTATGATAGTAGCACAAGTTTACTTTTCAAAAACAAATGTACACAGTTAATGTGTGCACAGCTGATGTTTCAGCTTCCGTTTCTCTCCAGGAAGATTCTGACTTTGATAAATATATTCCTAGAAGGACAACTAAAAAAAAAAAATAAAGTGTATATATAAGCATCCAAAAACTTTAACCTAGCACTTAATTGCTAAAATATGAAACATGTTTTATTTTTTTCAGTAATACGTCACATACTCAAATCCAGATAAAACAATTATCCATGTATACAATAAAAAAGTTGTCAATAACGTCCACATTGAACACAACAGCTGACCTTTCTCTGTAAATGGCTACCTAGATAGTGTTACCTAAATTTTAAAGAAATGTTCACTCCTCAAAAGTACTTCCCTGATTGTTCTGCACTTACAGGACAGTTTTGATTAACTATGGAATTCTGTAGCATAAATGCTACCGAGGAAAGCAGGCTATAATATAGCAGCTTTAACCAAAAAGGCTGAGGGCCTAGAGATACAGATGCTAAATTTAGCTGAATAATCAAAATCGTGATTAATAAGATGAACATCACTGTAAAATTTCTTGTATAAGAAAACATATTTTTAAATATTTTGTGTACCAAAAATATACAAACAAACAGCCAGGTTCCAAAATCCAAAATGAAACAGGTGCCAAATGGTGGCACCTAGATCTTGTAATGCATTTTCTAGACCAGGGCTAAGCACCTGCCCTGTTATATATATGGTGGGTAGTTCCTTCAACTAGTTCAAAAGATACTTTTTAGCACACATTTTCCCCAAATAACATACATATGAAACGTGTACACGACCTGAATATACTGTTGAAATACTGGTAAAAGTGAAGTTAAATTGTAGTGGGAACCATGTCTACATCAGCCTAAAGAAAAAGCATATGCCAACCACTCAGAGAACACAATTAAGGATTAGACAAAATTCTTTGTAAGAGAAGGCAAAAAAGATGGTTGTGTCGGGGTGGAGGGTACAGGAAAATCCTAAAGACAAGTTTTGATTGCCCAAGGATCACTTTCTCGCTCTCTCCCTCGCTCTCTCTCTCTTACACTACGGACAGATAAATTGAACTTCCACCTGCAAGACAAACATCACACTGAGTTAAAAAGCACAAACGCAGCATGAGGAAGGAAAGTGAGAGGGGACTGGAAGGTAAATCTGGGCACTTTGAAAACACAGCAGCCATCCTTAGCTCCAGAGGCCTGCGTAGTTCCCATGGAGGCCTGAAGGGAGAGGTCCCCCAGCCACAAAGAGCTTCATCTCAGGCCAGTTGTAGCAGTGGGTGTAGAGTGCGTTGGGGAACTCGCCAATCCCACCAAAGTAGTTCACCCACAGGTCATCGTGGTTGAGCCAGCCTCTGCCACAGGTGAGTTTGAGCTTCCTTCCTGAGGGCCCAGGAGAGGCGTCCGGGCTGGTTGAGGCCCTCTCCTCCAGGAACTTCTGGGCACGGATGTCATAGAAGAGCAGGGAGCCATGGCCTGTGCCCACGGTGATGATGTGCTGGTAGAAACTCAGCGAGCGCACACCTGTGCCGCCCTCTCGGGAGCACAGGGGCCGGATATTCTGCTGACGTTGGCGTGGATCTAAGAAGGAGACATGGGACTGGGAGCCCACCGCGTACAGGGACAACTCATCACAGTACGTCAGGCACACGTTCTCTCGGCAGTAGGGCAGCCTGATGGACAACAGCCTGGACAGAGTGCTGCGGGCTTTCCACAGGTGGAAGTAGCCGTCCAGGGACACCGCTCCCAGCTCCTGGTTCTTGCCGCTGAAGGCCAGAGCCCGCACCTTGCGGTTACTGGGGCTGGTGCTGGACCTGGGGATGGTCTCCATGTCCCTCGGACGTATGTGGGCGTACACAGGAAGGCCAGCGTCATTGTGCCAAGCGATGCTGCCATTGAACATGTCAGGATCCATCCGCCACAGCGCCACTGTGCCGTCACGGGAGCCGCTCACAGCTACTGTGTCACTCATCCAGACGATGGTGAAGATCCAGTCCTTGTGGCCATGGCGGTCGCCCAGGCACACGGGGTCCAGGGTGGGCAGCTGGTAGATAGCCAGGCTGTTGGGATTCTCACCCCCAGTGGCCAGAAGCGTCTTGGAGGGATTCAGCTCGATGGCGTGGATACCGCAGGTCGGCTGAGCCCGGGCCAACCAGGCCCCCCCGATCCCGCATCAGGGGGATGCGCGTGATCTGACCCGAGTGCACATCCACCACGAAGAGGGTGTTACACTTGGTGCCACACACCACGTGCCTGGCGTTCAGCCACTGCGACGCGAACACCTTGTTGAGGGTGCCCAGGGCCAGCTCGCGCTCCCTCAACAGCTCAGGCAGCTTCTGCACCGCACAGGCTCGCAGCTCGCCCTCTGAGCCCGAGAACCCGGCGCCGCCCCATGCGCCCACCTCGCGGCCCTTCAGGTAGTGGACCAGCGAGCGCCTAGTTGCCGGCCGCTTCTGCTTCTTGGGCAGCAGCGGCCCCTCTCCGTCAGCCGCCGCGGAGATCTGAGACGACGAGGTTGCGGCGCCCGCCTGGATCGCGGTTGCTTTCCGCTTCCTGCTACCTGTTTGCTGCGGGGCCATAGTGGGCGGCGGGCGAGTGGCGGCTGCGGCGCGGCGGCGGCAGCGGCGCGTGGCACCCGTGTCGGCCGTGGCGGTGGCGGGGACCGCGGCGCCTCCGCGTTAACCGAGAGGTCTGGCTCTCAGGGGCCAGGAGGCGGGCGTGACCGCAAGGCACGGAGCCTACGGAGTCCCGGGCGCGGCAGCGACGAAAGAGGAGAGGGGGGCGGGGGCGGCGGGCCGGGCGTGGAACGCGGGCCCGAGGGAGCGTGGCGCGGGCGGATCGCGGGCGGATCGCGGGCGGATCGCGAAAGGAGTGCAGCTACAAGGGCGGCGGCGGTTGGGATCTAGGCGAGGGCGGGAAGTGCGGCTGGCGGGGCGGCTGGAGCGAAGTCTGAGTGGGACGAGGACGATGCTGGGGGACCCAGTGTGAGGGGGCGGAGGCAGCAGGAGGAGCCGATCTAGAGCTAGCGAGGGGCGCAGGGTAGCACAAGCCAGGCTGGGAGGAGTCGGAGAGGGACGGGAAGTGGGGGGAATGGAGCCCGCGGTGGGGAAACTCACCCAGGGCCAGCGCTCCCGGATCCCCAGCCGGCTTCTGAGGACACATCCTAGTGCGCCTGCCCAGGACTTCTTGCTATCTGACTCCAGGGGTTTCACTATCCTCAGGATAGCAACCAACTAGCCTTCTTAAAATCCCTACTTAAAATCTGAAAGCTAAAATAAAGTCAAATATGAAGCTAGAAGGAGCTCTAACAATTATGCTATATGCACAGACGTGTGCTTAGTGCAATCCTAGGAGATCCTTTGCCGTAATTAGTCTTCAAACTTGGCAAAGAATGGGGCTGTTTAGCAGAGGCTGGGAGACCCACCTCTTAGGTCTGTCCTTGCAGCATACCTGTTTCAGCCCCTTCTTTGGGAGTGTGTTATAAATTTTCAAACAATTTCTTCTTAATTCCCAATTTGAGGTCCCTGAGTTTCCACACCATAATCCCTAAGGGGTGTGTTCCAAATGTAGTTGCCTGGGCTGCATTTCCTGCTGGAGGTAAAGTGAGGACCCTATGGTCCAGGGCAGCCTCGGGAACCTTGAGGACTGCATTGAAGATGCCGGTGGGGGCTGGGGATAAGATAAGGTGTTCCTCCATGTTTTGGAGGTCTCTTGAACCCCAGAGAGGAACCCTGGAGTGGAGTATAAGAGATATAGGAGAGGCATACCTCTTTCGCTGCTCCAGGGAGGAAAGAAAGGTTCAGTCCCCACGGTCAGTCCCAGAAGGAATCCCACGTGCCTGGGCATAGACTTGTCTTGCATGGGATGGCCCCTGGGGTATGGGAGTGAGGGGAGGAATTCATGGATTTCCATAGGCACAGATGGGGAAGAACTTTCCAGAAGGACGTAACCACATAGACACAACTATGAAGTGTGGTTATTCAGATTATGGATTTAGCAGCTTCAGAATTTGGATGCTCCACAGCTGGATTTGCAGCTTCAGAGCAACCAATTTGGCTGGCAAGCCTATATTTAGACATGCTCAATTGCACAGTGACATGAGAGACTGGTAGCTGATATCAACTCTGCAGACACCCCGTCTTCTTCCCAAAACTTTGTTTGCTGAGTGGGTGAATGTGAGGAGGTGAATTAACTTTTCTGATCAATCAAGGGAGAGCATGGGAGTTACTTTGTTGTTGTTTTTCTCCTCCTTCTCCGAGCCCTTTTGTACCTTCACCTCAAATGCAGACTCCAAGAACAAAAACCATAGGCCCTTTGCACCACTGCCGTCCAGCTGATACATACCAATACAGACACCTCTCCCATATTCCTCCATATGTTTAATGCCCTATCAGAAGAGTGAGGGTGGTGGAGAAAGAGTGACAATGAAAAACATGTTGACCAATTCATAATTAGAACTCATATTACTAGACAATAAATGACTACAAATTAATTTAATTTACCATAATGTTTTATTTTTAATCCCACTGCAGAACAATGGATGCTATATAGTAAGACTTCATGGCATACTTTTTACCATTGTAAAGGCTGAAAATTTGGGAGATTGATAGATACAGATATGTATAGATTGCTAAATATAGATATATTTCAATTGTAAAAGTAAATAATTCTTATAACATTTATTATTTATTGAGAGCCTATTTGTGTCATTGGCTGGAGGACTGTGCTAAACATTTCAAATGCACATTCAGCTTCACAATAACTTTGTATGGCAGGTTCTATTTTTATAGCCATATTTTAAAATGAGGGGACTAAGGCCCGGTAAGACTAATAACTCACCCATGGTCACACAGCTAGTAAATGGTAAAGACATGTTGTGGAATCCATCTCTGAATCCAAAGCTTTGAAGACTAATAAATGCCCTATATTATTCAATAAGTACAATTTTTCTATTTCCATCTCTCTCTTTTTTAATTTTTTATTTTTTATAAACATATATTTTTATCCCCAGGGGTACAGGTCTGTGAATCACCAGGTTTACACACTTCACAGCACTCACCAAAGCACATACCCTCCCCAAAGATGGTCTTTAGCTTTCAGGTGTTTGAATTCCTTCCAAACTTTTTCTTGTAGTTGAGTTCCAGTTTCTAAACATTGTGGTCTGTGAATATGCAGGAAATAATCTCAATCTTTTGGTATTGGTTGAGTCCTGATTTGTGACCCAGTATGTGGTCTATTCTGGAGAAAGTCCCATGCACGCTCGAGAAGAATGAGTATTCTGTTGTCTTGGGGTGGAATGTTCTGTATATATCTATGAGGTCCATCTGGTCCAATGTGTCATTCAACATTCTTGTTTTCTTCATTGATTTTCTTCTTGGATGATCTGTCTATTACTGAGAGTGGTGTGTTAAGATACCCTACTATTAATATATTCATATCAGTATGTCTCTTTATTCTGATTAACAGTTGTCTTATATAGTTAGCTGTTCCCATTTTGGGGGCATAAATATTTACAATTGATAGATCTTCTTGGTAGATAGACCTTTAAGAATGATTTAGTGTCCTTCTTTATCTATGACTACAGCCTTCAGTTTAAAATCTAATTTATTTGATATGAGAATTACTACCCAGACCTTCTGTTGAGGTCCATTGGCATGAAAGATGTTTCTCTATCACTTCACTTTCAGTCTGGATGTATCTTTAGGTTCAAAATGGGTCTCTTATAGAGAGCATATGGATGGGTCCTGTTGTTTTATCCAATCTGAAATCCTGTGTCATTTTATCAGAGTGCTTAGGGTGTTCATATTGAGAGTGATTATTGAGAGATATGGTTTTATTGGCATCATGTTGCCTGTGATGTCCTTGTTTCAGAGATTGCCTCTGTAAAATTTCGGTTTTATGACACTCTTGGGTACTTCCTTCTTTTATAGAACCCCCTTTTGTATTACCTGTAGTGTCTTCTTGGTGGTCACATAGTCTTTTAAACCTTGCCCATCTTGGAAGCTCTTTAACTCTCCATCCACTTTGAATGTCACCCTTGCTTAATAAAGTATTCTTGGCTGCATGTTCTTTTCACTTAGGGCCCTGAATATGTCTTACCAGCCCATTCTGACTAGCCATGTATCTGTGGATAGATCTGACATTATTCTGATGGGCCTTCCTCTGTCTGTAAGGAATCTCTTCCCCCTAGCTGCTTTCAAGAGCTCCTGTTTAAAATGATAATTCATCATTTTCACAATCAGCAGTCTTGATGACTTTGTAGGTTCTATGATCTTAGGGGGAATCCTTTCTTCCCCTATGACATGAACACTGGTTCCATTCCCCAGATTGGGAAAATTTTCATGGAGAATTTGTTCAACTATACCTTCCAGTATTCTTTCTTTTTCCTCCCCCTTAGGAATACAATAATTCTGATGTTGGAAAGTTTCATGGTGTCATTTATTTCTCTAATTCTGTTTTCATGGCTTCTAAGCTGTTTGTTCCAGGCCTACTCCTGATCATTTTTCTCTATCAGTTTGTCCTCTAGATCACTAATTCTATCTTCTGCCTCAGTTACCCTAGCTGTTAGAGAATTTAGATTAGATTGAACTCCTTTGTAGCATTTTTAACTTCTTCCCTGGTGGCTTTCACTTCTGCCTTGTTGTCATTGATTTTCTTCAACCTAGCCATTGCCTGGATAATTGCTAGCATGAATTCCCTATCCAACATAATATTTATGTCCATATCCTATAGCTCTAATGGAGAGGACATAGTCTCTGAATTTTCCCTCTTTTGAGCATTCCTCCTCCTAGTCATTTTGGTGAGAGATGGCTGAGGGGATGTGTAGCTGAATATATCAAGCATGATCCAGGCAAGGTGCACCTTGGAACACTTCTGAGTAATTGGGGGTCCCCACCAAAAAGAAAGAAGAAAAAAAGGAGAGAGAAAGAGACAGAAAAGAGAGAGAGAGAGAGAAGACCCAGCCAGAAATGGGCCCCAAAGTTAAGATTTATAAAGTATACAAACAAAAACAGACAAATAAAAAGACCAACAAATGTAAATGACAAGAAAAAAA
>NC_081575.1:24242877-24253894 GCF_022355385.1 Mustela nigripes | reverse complement strand
TATGAGGAATTTAAGAGGCAGCATGGGGGGTTGTGGGGGGAAGGGAGAGAAAAATGAAACAAGATGGGACAGGGGAGGGAGACAAACCATAAGACACTCTTAATCTCAGGCAAAATATGATTAATCAGATATATTTTCTTTTTTTTACAAATTCTTTTTAACTAATATGAAATATAATAATATGTGCCTACATTGTTGTAAAAATAACACCTGTATAAATAGTCTAGGCATTCTGTCTCTCCCAATTCTTTGATAATATAATTATGTAATATTTATGTATAATGTGTTTATAGTCACTGTTCAGATTACTATTTTGTATTGATAAATGAGGTGTGATAATTTCATCTAATATATTGGGTGTTATATGTAAACAGTGAATTTTGGAACCTTACATCAAAAACTAGTGCTGTACTGTATGATGACTAACATAAAATAATAAAGAAATAAAAATACAGTATATGCAACACATTTAATTTATGTGTATACTTCCAAATTTTTCTGAGTTTTTAATTTAAAGATGTAAGATTTACAGACCAGAGTCAAGTGATATTGAGAAATTTAGTGTTGTGTATCAGCTTGCAAATTTGAACCTTCATTATTGGTATCTGATTACTTCCATTTTTAGGAAACCACAATGTCTGCTAAAACCTGAAGTTATACACAGTACATTTATAGTTAAAATAGTATATGAAATGACATGATAAAATTTCAGGTGTCTGCATGGTCTCCTGAGTGTCAGGGTCTCTATTAGGTATTTTTGTTACCTATGAGGGCCACAGCGTATGAGTGCAAAAATCTTGTTAGTCATTACTAGTTTATTTCTGTATTTGTTACTGCTTTTTGCTACTAACACACCCCTGGATAAATTTGTATTAGCCATACCTATTTCCCCTACAGATTCCCCTCCACTGGGTGAGGACTTATATGAGTGGTTTCAGACCACTATCTTATCCTATTCTCTAGTTACTTCATATTTTTAAAATGTTATTTTCTTTTTTTTTAAGATTTTATTTATTTATTTGAGACAGAAGTCACAAGTAGGCGGAGAGGCAGGCAGAGAGAGAGAGGAGGAAGCAGGCTCCCCGCTGAGCAGAGAGCCCGATGATGCGGGGCTCCATCCCAGAACCCTTGGATCATGACCTGAGCCAAAGGCAGAGGCTTTAACCCACTGAGCCACCCAGGCGCCCCTAAAATGTTATTTTCTTAATCAGATTACAAAGTCACGGATTTATGTAACATTTCCTACTTCATTCACACGACCGTATAGTTCTAGATATGCACTAAATGGTTTATAAAACTTGTAATTATCCTGTTAATAAACTAATAAAGGAGAGAAAGCAAAATGAAATATCAAAAAGTGGAAGTAAGATCTTTCTAAATCAAATTACTTGAGTTGTAAAATGAAGGATTTTAGTTGATTTGTAATAATGCCACATAATTTGTTTGAAGTTATCTTAAAACAAGTTATGTGACATTATTCTATTTATCTCTCTATATTTATATGTTTCTTTTCAGCTTATTGGACAATTTTATCAACTGTGTCTGTCCAGCTTTCTAATCTCTGAATAAAAAAAAAAAAAGGTCTATTAAGTCAGTAAACAAGTTAGGTTACTAATTTAAAATTAGTTAAGGCAGAAGATTTATTTCACTATGGTAGCATGAATATAAGTTTGGTTATTAGGTATGATTCAAATTATTTTGAAAATATTACTAATTTTAGCCTCAAAGCTAAAAGAGAAAGAGAAAAGTGGGATAATAGTAGAACAGATGGGCCAGTAACTAGTCTTTTTGTAGAAATATTCAATTATGAAAGTTTATTTTATGTATTCTTCTATATAAAAATAGATTTTATGAATATAGACTTAATAGATTGGAACAGATTCTCAGGTACAAAGGGATCTGGCTTCAGAAATGGGATTATATAATCATTTCTGATGTATTGTGTAATGATATAAAGTAAGGGGCTCCTTAACACTATTTTTGACATCTTGTCTTCATTTGAATGTACAGACCTTGGATTATCTTTATCAATAAATATAAAACCCTAAAAAATAAAATATAGTTAATTAAGCTTATTTTAAAACAATATATAATAATGATACCCTTTTATTTATAATATACGTAAGGCAAACTACTCTTGAATTACTACATTGGATAAATTTTCACCTAGTCTCTAATTATAATACAATCCTACCATTTCAAGCTGTGATCTTGTCAAGTTTCCTAAGATAAGCAGCTGTGAAGGCTTCCTCCAAACCTCATGATGCAGAAACTGGTAGAGATGACTCAGCAGGCTATGTTTTCCCTACCCAGGCACTACTAAAGTCATATGGTGTCAGATGGGGGAATAAAGGAAAGAGTTATCACATTATTTAATTTACTGGAAACAGAATCATAGGGAAGAAGGTAATTTTGATTCCATGACCTCTGTTTTGCCCTACCCCTTTCCAACTTCTCTAAGAGGAAGGAATGCGTCAGAGCCCAAACTTGGTCTTTGTTTAATAAGAGAGCAGATTCAGTGCCATTATTTGTTTTATGGAAGGCACAACAGTGCATTCATTGGTCAAAGGAGTAGACTTCAGAGCCACATAATGTGGTTTGGATTCTAGTTCTATGGTTTGCTAGCCTTGGAACTGGGTCAGTTGGTATACACCCTTTGCATTTTGTCCCTTACCTATATATGTCCCTTACCTATATAATATCACCTGTGCTCTGAGGTTTTTCTGATGATTAAAAAAGTGTTTAAATAAATAGAATAATGTCACATAACTTGTTTGAAGTTATTTATATTATCTAGAGGATAACTTCAAACACACACACACACACACACACACACACACACACACACACACAAGGAACATGTAAACCCTAATGGCTTTCCCTTACTTAGCTTTACAAGAATAACTTAGTTATGGTAATGAGGGTTTTTGAGTGCACACTGCAGTACAATGCACACTTACCATTACCAAAGTCTAGTACATGCAGGGATACAATGTTTGCAGAGCTAGCTTTTTGTATACTCATGTATAGCTCACCATTCCTTATTATCTTTCCAGTCTATAGATAAATATTTACATGGGATTATATTAGATTATCAAGGGATAGTTTGGAAGGTTTTGTTCTGTGAACCAGCCATATTAGGATTCCTCCTGCCAATAGATACTGATATCAAAATAAATATGCATCCCTGTACAAAGAGTAGATCTTTGTTTAGATTTAGGGTTTTTTCCACCTCCTGATTGTAGTTAAATTGGACAGAAGTGACTGAAAAAAACTATGTTGATTATGTTCTAATGTCAGATAAGGTACATAAAGGAAGGCATGAATGAGATTATGCCTCTAAAGTTCATTGACAAATAATTCTATTCCATGTTCTGTAGTGCCTTAATTTGATACAGATGCTGAGTCATTATTTTTCCTAACTTAGACACCAACTTACTCCTAACTTCAACTCCACCATATATACAAATTTCTTCTAATTCTTTATCTTTACCCTGAACTGACATGTCCAACTTCCTACTTGGTATCAAAACAGAACTTCACATTCAGCATGTATAAATTCAAGGTCTTGATTTTGACCCCCACACTACTGAACTTTGATTGCCTCTTATCTTTTTTTAAGTATATTGCTTCCCATCTTAATGAATAGTACCACCATCCATCCAGATGTGCAAACTAGAGTCCTAAGAATTATTCTTGACATACAATGCTTCTTTATAATTCAGGCCCAGTGTCCTTCTCATAACAGTTTCAAATCAACTCAATTCTCACTCTCTCCATTACTACCATCTTTTCCTAAGCCACTATTTTGGCTTGACAAGTAATGGCTTCCTAACTGATTTTCCTACAACCATTTTTGCTTTCTTCCATTCAGTTTTCCACACTGCAGTTAGAGTGGTGTTTCAAAAATGCAAATATAGTCATGTCACTGTACTGATGTAAACAAACCAATGCTACTTTCTTAGGATAAAGACCCAAATTCTTTTTTAAAAATATTTAAAATTTATTTTCATTGTTCCAGAATTCATTGTTTATGCACAATACCCAGTGCTCCATGCAATACGTGCCCTCCATAATACCCACCACCAGGCTCAAATTCTTTCTTTTTTTTTTTTTTTAAGATTTTCATTTTATTTATTTGACAGACAGAGATCACAAGTAGGCAGAGTCAGGCAGAAAGAGAAGGAGGGAAAGCAGGCTCACCGCTGAGCAGAGAGCCCAATGTAGGGCTCCATCCCAGGACCGTGGGATCATGACCTGAGCCGAAGGCAGAGGCTTTAACCCACTGAGCCACCCAGGTGCCCCACGAGGCTCAAATTCTTAATGCAACTTATAAGGCCCAGCATATGACCTATTTTCTCCAACCACATTTTTACCTTCTTCTCATTACTTTTCCTGTTCCAGACACTCTAACCATTTTAAACTTCATCAATTTATATTATATAACTTCATGCCTTGGATCCTTGCTTGCATGTTGCTTTCTGTGACTGGAATGCTTTCTATCTGTGGTGTCTCCCTACCTTTTACTGTACACAGGAACCTTACCTTGCTAACTCCTTACCTTTCAGATTTTAGTTAAGGTGTCACTTTCTTAAGGAAACCCTTTTTGAGTCCTCAGACTAGGTCAGGTCTATCATACATAGAGATCCCCTTAATTTTATTTTAATGGAATTTACCACAGGTGAAATTGCATGGTTATTTCTGTGATGCTTTGTTTAATATCCCTATCTACCAAAAGAGTGAACAAAAACTCCATGAGGACAGAAGAAGTATCCATTGTGCTCACCACTGCATCGCCAGTATCTAGCATATCATAGAAACAATCAGTATTTGCTGAATAATGCTGACTGAAATTTTAGAGACCTTGGATCTCTGTTTAACTGGTAGAACAGAAACCAGCTCTTCATGCTATTTGATCAACCACCTCTAATTTAACACAGCTTAAAGGGAAGAACTTTTGTTACCTTCAAGTCATATCTCAAAAGTTACCCCCATTATGATAACCTCTTTGACTGCCAGGTAGGTTTGAGGGCTTTTGTACAATAGTACACACTTCCCTTATGGCACTTAACATTCTTCATTGCAGGGATTGACTTGTCTAATTCTAAAGTAAGTGCAAACTCCTTTGAAGTAGGAATATTTTTAAAAACATATTTAGATTCCTAGAACCTATCACAGTACCTGGCATATAGATGGCCCATACACATTTGCTGAATGAATGAACAAATGAATTCAACTTTTATCCAAACCCTTGCTAATAAAATGTAGTAGCATTCTGAAGCCTGATTCATGTAATTTCAGTTTTATTCTTGAATTAGCTCAGGCCACCAGACATCCTGGATCACAGGATCCTATTAGCTCAATATTTGCTGGATCAGTTTCACTCACTTGCACTTTAATGTTACACTTTAAGCAGTTATCAAAGGCCATTTAAAAAAGATCCAAACAACTATATGGATATCGCTTCTGCATTTATTGTAAATCTGTTATGAAGGGCATTGTTTATCATATTGCTCAATGTCCCCTTTCTACAATGTCACACTTAAAATTAATTTTATAATTTAATGCCAAATCTTTTATCTCTGTGGAATTATTATGTTTTATCCCTTCTGACCATGAGAAATATATGAGTGCAAACTATGAAGTTAGAGAGTTCTTGATTTGAATCTTGGCTCCACTTAGGAGTTTAGTTTTGTGACACTAGACAAGATAGTTTTACCAACCTTAGTAACTTTCCCTGTAAAATGAGAATAATACCTATTCTCCATGGTTGGAGTGAAGATAGGTATTGTTTCAAAGCACCTAACAAAGTTTCTGGTACATTATACGTGTTCAGTATATGGTAACAATAATTTACTTCCCCTGTCTTGGCTGCTAGGAAGCACAAACACAAAACGTGATATTAATCATAGCAACTATATAAACCTTTCCACCTTTTCTTTCTTGATCCTTCCTGATTGTGATTTTTTGAATTTTATTCTTTTTTTAACTAAGTTTTTAATTTTAATTCCTATATAGTTAACATACAATGTTATATTAGTTTCAAGTGTACATTATAGCAATTTAACAATTCTATACACTATTCAGTTCTCATGATGAGTATTCACTTTAATCCCTCGCCTAGTTCACGTATCCCCCTGCACATCCCCCCATAGAAATCATCAGTTTGTTCTCTGTATTTAAAAGTATACTTATTAAAAAAAAAGAAGTCTACTTATTGGTTTGTCTCTTATTTCCCCCTCGTTCATTTGTTTGGTTTCTTAAGTTACACATAAGAGTGAAATCATATGATATTTAACTTTCTCTGATTGATTTATTTCACTTAGCACTATACTCTTTACCTCTATCCATGTGCTTGCAAGTGGCAAGATTTCATTCTTTTTTATGAGTGAATAATATTCCACTGTATACAGATACCACATTTTCTTTATCCATTCATCCATCAATGTTGAATTTTATTCTTAAAAGCAACCTCAGTTAATTATGGAAATAAGGCATATAAAACATAAATATTCCCTAATTGAATATATAAATGCATATATATAAATATATAAATGTTTTATAACTGCATAAAATATAAATGAATTATTACCTGTGAGCTCTGAGCAACAAAAACCATTAGTTTTAGTATAATTCTAAAGTTATAATTATCATAGACTGATGTAGAGTAGTAAATGTTGAATTTATGGGACATGGAAGAAAACCCCAATATTTCTATAAGTTCCCCCACTTTAGGTACCACAATATCGTAAATACTACAAGTAGAGTTCCTCTCCCATCTGGTCATGAATATACATGAAAATGTTATTGACTTGTTATCATCAGTAATAATAGAATCAACAATAGGAAGGATTGCTTAGAAGAAAAGGACATGAAGAAAATAACAATAGAAGGAGAAGAAAATGGTTAAAATATTTTAAGAAGAAAAAATTAGAAAATTTGGGAAGATCACAGAATATTGACTTTGCTTATATCCTAATTTCCTTCAGGTTGCCCTTATAATACTATTCTTCAAGAAGCAACTTAAAGACTAAACAATCACTTTACAATGTCATCTGACTAAAGAGACATATTATAGAACATGCATTTGAGTTTATCACAGATATATTTGTGGGGAAAAACGAGTTTTGAAAAGTGGGCAAGATGATAAGGCAATAAGGTAGTTTGAAATGTGAATGATTAATAACTAATGGTTGCATTTATTTTATAATGATTTATTACATGCATATTATATGCTAAGAAGGTATTGGATATTGGGAAATACAAATATTTATGAGACATAAAATCTTTCCCTTCAATGAATTGCCATTCTAGTGTGATAAAAAGATAAATGGAAGGTTCAGGAAAAGAGGCCAAGTTTATTCACCAGACACTTATATGGATAATTATTATGTATCAGGATCTTTTCAAGGACCTAGTCACCATATACATTTTAAATTAGAATTTGTCATTCACATGTATTTGCATATATTTAAAAATATACACATCTTATATTTAATTATAATAGCCTCTGTGGGTTTTTTTTAAGAATTTATTTATTTATTTGACAGACAGAGATCACAAGCAGGCAGAGAGAGGCAGGTGGAGAGAGAGGAGGAGCAGAGAGCCCGATGCGGGGCTCGATCCCAGGACCCTGGGATCATGACCCGAGCTGAAGGCAGAGGCTTAACCCACTGAGCCATCCAGGCTCCCCTGGTTTTTGATAACCTATGTTGCATGACGGTTTTACATATATTGTTGCTGTGATTCACAACAAATCTGCATAATAAAGGGCATTCTTTCAACTTTACAGATGAAGGCACTGAGGTGAATTATTTCATAGGTGAACTTATTTCAGGTGAACTGAAATAGCTAATTAGTAGAGATGAGATTGCAACCGATGGTCATGCCTTTTCCCCTATTGCACTGTGTCTACTACAATATTCTTAGCCTTTGCCAGGGCAAAAAAAAAAAAAAAAAAAAAAAAAGGGTGGGGGTAAGTGCGGCACGAGGATGGGATCAAGAAGACAATATGCTCCAGTCCCAGGGCCTGACTATTGATAGATTTGGAGAGCTACCAAAACCTGGGTGGTCCCCAGACCTTCCTACTTAGCCCTGTCAGCATTTGCTAGGTGTGGTAAGTAACCTCTAAGGTGGCTCCTAATGATCCCTGTCTCCTAGTTTCCATACCCTTATGTAATCTCCTCCTCTTGCATTGAACTGCCCAATAGAGTATTCTATAGTAACTCCTAGAATATGGCAAGATAATGGTATGTCACTTCCCTGAAAGACTGACATTCCTCTCTATGCCCCCACCATCCCTCTCTTATTCTTTCACTAGTTATCTCTAAGAGAATGCCAGATGCAAATTGTGAATTTGCCTTATAAAGAGACCCACTTGGTAAAGTGTTGAAGTCAAATTGCCTACAGCCACATGGGTGAGCTTGAAAGTGGATTTCTCCTCCCCTGCCCTAGATAGGCTATGGGATGAGTCCACAGCACTGGTTGAGACCCTGATTGCAGCCTGATGAAAGACCCTGAGCTGTAGATACCCAGATAAGCTACGCCCAAATTTTTCTGATCTACAAAAATTGTGAGATAATAAATTTGTTTTATTTTAAGTTACTATCTTTTGGGGTAATTTGTTCCACAACAATAAATAATGTATACATTAGGGAACTAATGTTTCCCAGATTTGTAAATATTTGATTCATCAAGAATGATGGCTGGGCATTGACTCAACACAGTACAAGACTTGAGTTCTTGAAATATTAAAATATTTGCTACGTATTTAAGAAGCACCTGACCCATAATCTATAATTTTAGTTCTTCAAAATAACTCTATGAAAATATTATATTCAACCTCATTTGGCTAATGATGTAACTAAGACACAGAGTTTTCCAAGTTTGTACAGCCAGTGTAGTAGCAAAGCATTGATTGTATCAAATACTGTGACTCTGGAGTGAGCTTTCTTAAACAGTCAGCCGTATTGTCTCAACTATATTATATATTCTCAGTATATTTCCTAGAGGTTTCCTAGGTGGTTCTGTCTCTCCCAGTTTTTTTTATAAGGAAATGAAAGGAATATTGATCAAATTTATAGGTAAAATTGAACTGGAAAGTAGAGTGCATATTATACCTAACAGAAATATATAGATATAGATATAGATGATATATAGATATATAGATAAATAAATTGGGGCACTTTCCCACATCTAGCATGGCTACACTTAATGGGGATATGCACTATATTTCTATATTTAAAATATTTAAGTGTAAAATGGAAGCAATGTATCTTCACACTTAGAAACGTTGGGATTTTATTTGATAGTAAGTTCAATGAGTGAATGGTCCTCTGATTTTAGGCTATAATAATAGAAGTTTAGTACATAGACTGAAGCAAGAGATAACTTTACTCCTTGTAAGTAGGTTAGATTATATGTGAGGTGCCACAATTATAATTGGCCGCCTTATTGATCCACTAGAAGGGTGCATTATCAGGACATTGTTGGGGGTGCTGCTTGCCCCCAAGGGGACACTTGGAGAACTTGAAGGTGTGCTTTTTTGTCTTAAAGTTTAGTTGTACCTGACATACTGCAAGCACTTTATTTTATAATAAATTTATTTTATTGCATTTGCTAAAGAAATACATATTTTTATGGATTATGTGTCTAGGTAGGCTTTATTATTTATGAATTTGAATTCAGTGAAGGGGATGAAGCAAAATATGATCATTAGATCTGATGAGCTTGGTAAGAACAGCACTGGTACATATTTAGGGTAAATGAGCGGGGTGGTGAGGAGACCTGAAACCATATTATTTTGGAAACTGTGGGAGGAGTTGAGGTCGTGTGAAAAGGAAAGAATAAAGTTACTTTAGGGTAGCATGAAAGTTATTTTAAATATTGGTGGCTTATCCTCCAGAATAGATACTAGAATTGTTTTATGTTTTTCTAAGAGCTAAAATGAGACAAAGAACGGAAATTTCAGAGGGAAGATTTTAGTGAGATAGAAGGGAGACATAAACAAAGCATTCTTTGATAGAATAGACACTTTCACATGGTTGAATTGCAAGTCAAGATGGTGGAGAAGTAGCAGGCTGAGGCTACATCAGGTAGCAGGAGATCAGCTAGATAGCTTATCTAAACATTGCAAACACCTACAAATCTAATGGGAGATCAAAGAGAAGAAGAACAGCAATTCTAGAAACAGAAAATCAACCACTTTCTGAAAGGTAGAACTGGTGAAGTGACTCCAAAGCGACAGGAAGATAGACCATGAGGGGAGGGGCCAGCTCCCAGCAAGCATGGGAGCAACAAAATCGGGACTTTTAAAAGTCTGTTCCACTGAGGGACATCACTTCAGAGGCTAAACCGGGGTGAAGTCCACACGGGGTCAGCGTGGCCTCAGGTCCTGTGGGTCACAGAAGGATCAGGGGTGTCTGAGTGTTGCAGAGCTTGCAGGTATTAGAATGGGGAAGCCGGCTACAGAGATGAAGATGAGGAGTGAGCTCTCAGCTTGGGGTTACCTTGAACCTCTCTCAGCCTGGGTGAGCTCAAAGCACAGCCAGAGGCCAGGGAGATGAGAGTTATTGGGGGCTATTCTCTGAGGGCACACTGAGGAGTGGGGCCCCAAGCATTCCGCTCCTCTGGGCCAGACACTAGGAGGTGGCCATTTTAATTCCCATCCTCTGGAACTCTATGGAAAGCATTCAGGGAACAAAAGCTCCCGAAAGCCAACCTGAGAGGATTACTCAGCCAGGCCCCCGGTAAGGGCAGTGCAATTCTGCCTGGGACAAAGACAAATGAGAATCACTACAACAGGCCACTCCCCCAGAAGATCAACAAGAAATCCAGCCAGGACCAAGTTCACCAATCAAGAAATGCAAGTTCAATACCAAGAAGAGCAGTGGAATACCAGAGGAGGAGAAAGCAAAGCACTGAACTCATGGCTTTCTCCCTGTGATTCATTTGTCTTGCAGTTAATTTAATTTTTTTTTTTCAATTTTTTTTCTTCTTCTGCTAAATTTTTTTTAAC